>NC_048575.1:832500-1077500 GCF_013265735.2 Oncorhynchus mykiss
GAGGGTTACTGTTAGGAGGCTTGCTGCTGGGAGAGTCTTTGGGTTGTGGGTCACTCCCCCTCTCTAATGAGTTACAGTAGGGGGGGTGTGGGGGAAGAGCTTTGGGTTGTGGGTCACTCCCCCTCTCTAATGAGTTACAGTAGGGGGTGTGGGAGAAGGGCTTTGGGTTGTGGGTCACTCCCCCTCTCTAATGAGTTACAGTAGGGGGTGTGGGGGAAGGGCTTTGGGTTGTGGGTCACTCCCCCTCTCTAATGAGTTACAGTAGGGGGGGGGGGACCTTTGGCTTCCAGGTAGAACACGATAGTTATTGTGTCATAGGATGGGGTCTCCTGTCTATATGTATGTTGATTGATGAGTCCAGGGTATCTACTCTTCAGCCAGTCAGTTATCAGGAGCAGGATGGTGTGTACTGTACTTTAATAGACAGAGATACTACTTTACTCCCCTCTCTTCACCCTCCTCCCCTCTCTTCACCCTCCTCTCCTCTCTTCACCCTCCTCTCATCCCCTCTCTTCACCCTCCTCCCCTCTCTTCACCCTCCTCCCCTCTCTTCACCCTCCTCTCCTCCCATCTCTTCACCCTCCTCTCCTCTCTTCACTCTCCTCTCCTCTTCACCCTTCTCTCCTCTCTTCACGCTTCTCTCCTCTCTTCACCCTCCTCTCCTCTCTTCACCCTCCTCTCCTCTCTTTACCCTCCTTTCCTCTCTTTACCCTTCCTCTCCTCTCTTTACCCTCCTTTCCTCTCTTTACCCTCCTATCCTCTCTTTACCCTCCTATCCTCTCTTTACCCTCCTATCCTCTTTACACTCCTATCCTCTCTTTACCCTCCTATCCTCTCTTTACCCTCCTATCCTCTCTTTACCCTCCTATCCTCTCTTTACCCTCCTCTCCTCTCTTCACCCTCCTCTCCTCTCTTCACCCTCCTCTCCTCTCTTCACCCTCCTCTCCTCTTTACCCTCCTCTCCTCTTTACCCTCCTCTCCTCTCTTTACCATCCTATCCTCTCTTTACCCTCCCCTCCTCTCCTCTCCTCTCTTCACCCTCCTCTCCCCTCTTCACCCTCCTCTCCCCTCTTCACCCTCCTCTTCTCTCTTCACCCTCATCTCCTCTCTTCACCCTCCTCTCCTCTCTTCACCCTCCTCTCCTCTCTTCACCCTCCTCTCCTCTCTTCACCCTCCTCTCTTCACCCTCCTCTCCTCTCTTCACCCTCCTCTTCTCTCTTCACCCTCATCTCCTCTCTTCACCCTCCTCTCCTCACCCTCTCCCCTCTTTACCCTCTCCTCTCCTCACCCTCCTCTCCTCTCTTCACCCTCATCTCCTCTCTTCACCCTCCTCTCTTCACCCTCCTGTCCTCTCTTCACCCTCCTCTCCTCTCTTCACCCTCATCTCCTCTCTTCACCCTCCCCTCCTCTCTTCTCTTCACCCTCCTCTCCTCTCTTCACCCTCCTCTCCTCTCTTCACCCTCCTCTTCTCTCTTCACCCTCCTCTCCTCTCTTCACCCTCCTCTCCTCTCTTCACCCTCCTCTTCTCTCTTCACCCTCCTCTTCTCTCTTCACCCTCCTCTCCTCTCTTCACCCTCCTCCTCTCGTCACCCTCCTCTCCTCTCGTCACTCTCCTCTCCTCTCGTCACTCTCCTCTCCTCTCTTCACCCACCTCTCCTCTTCACCCTCCTCTCTTCATCCTCCTCTCTTCACCCACCTCTCCTCTTCACCCTCCTCTCTTCACCCTCCTCTCTTCATCCTCCTCTCTTCACCCTCCTCTCCTCTCTGCACCCTCCTCTTCTCTCTTCACCCTCCTCTCCTCTCTTCACCCTCCTCTCCTCTCTTCACCCTCCTCTCCTCTCTTCACTTTCCTCTCTTCACCCTCCTCTCCTCTCTTCACTCTCCTCTCTTCACCCTCTTCTCCTCTCCTCTCTTCACCCTCCTCTCCTCTCTTCACCCTCCTCTCCTCTCTTCACCCTCCTCTTCTCTCTTCACCCTCATCTCCTCTCTTCACCCTCCTCTCCTCTCTTTACCCTCTCCTCTCTTTACCCTCTCCTCTCTTTACCCTCTCCTCTCCTCACCCTCCTATCCTCTCCTCACCCTCCTCTCCTCTCTTCACCCTCCTCTCCTCTCTTCACCCTCCTCTCTTCACCCTCCTCTCCTCTCTTCACCCTCCTCTCCTCTCTTCACCCTCCTCTCCTCTCTTCACCCTCCTCTTCTCTCTTCACCCTCCTCTCCTCTCTTCACCCTCCTCCTCTCGTCACCCTCCTCTCCTCTCGTCACCCTCCTCTCCTCTCGTCACTCTCCTCTCCTCTCTTCACCCACCTCTCCTCTTCACCCTCCTCTCTTCACCCTCCTCTCTTCATCCTCCTCTCTTCACCCTCCTCTCTGCACCCTCCTCTTCTCTCTTCACCCTCCTCTTCTCTCTTCACCCTCCTCTCCTCTCTTCACCCTCCTCTCCTCTCTTCACCCTCCTCTCCTCTCTTCACCCTCCTCTCCTCTCTTCACCCTCCTCTCCTCTCTTCACTTTCCTCTCTTCACCCTCCTCTCCTCTCTTCACTCTCCTCTCTTCACCCTCTTCTCCTCTCCTCTCTTAACCATCATCTCCTCTATTCACCCACCTCTCTTCACCCACCTCTCTTCACCCACCTCTCTTCACCCACCTCTCTTCACCCACCTCTCTCCACCCACCTCTCTTCACCCTCCTCTCTTTACCCACCTCTCTTCACCCACCTCTCTTCACGCACCTCTCTTCACCCACCTCTCTTTACCCTCCTATCCTCTCTTTACCCTCCTATCCTCTCTTTACCCTCCTCTCCTCTCTTTACCCTCCTCTCCTCTCCTCACCCTCCTCTCTTCTCCTCTCTTCACCCTCCTCTCCTCTCCTCACCCTCCTCTCCTCTCTTCACCCTCCTCTCCTCTCTTTGTGTTTCTTTGTGGTTGGGTAGCTAGATGTGTGTTTTGTGGTTGGGTAGCTAGCTGTGTTTCTTTGTGGTAGGGTAGTTAGATGTGTGTTTTGTGGTAGGGTAGCTAGATGTGTGTTTGTGGTAGGGTAGCTAGATGTGTGTTTGTGGTAGGGTAGCTAGTTGTGTTGGTGATAGGGTAGCTAGCTGTGTTTCTTTGTGGTAGGGTAGCTAGATGTGTGTTTTGTGGTAGGGTAGCTAGATATGTGTTTTGTGGTAGGGTAGCTAATTGTGTTTTTTGTGGTAGGGTAGCTAGATGTGTTTTTTGTGGTAGGGTAGCTAGATGTGTGTTTTATGGTAGGGTAGCTAGATGTTTCTTTGTGGTTGGGTAGCTAGATGTGTGTTTTGTGGTTGGGTAGCTAGCTGTGTGTTTTGTGGTTGGGTAGCTAGCTGTGTTTCTTTGTGGTAGGGTAGCTAGATGTGTGTTTGTGGTAGGGTAGCTAGATGTGTGTTTTGTGGTAGGGTAGCTAGATGTGTGTTTTGTGGTAGGGTAGCTAGATGTGTGTTTTGTGGTAGGGTAGCTAGATGTGTGTTTGTGGTAGGGTAGCTAGTTGTGTTTGGTGATAGGGTAGCTAGCTGTGTTTCTTTGTGGTAGGGTAGCTAGATGTGTGTTTTGTGGTAGGGGAGCTAGATGTGTGTTTGTGGTAGGGTAGCTAGATGTGTGTATTGTATTAGGGTAGCTAGATGTGTGTATTGTATTAGGGTAGCTAGATGTGTTTTTTGTGGTAGGGTAGCTAGCTGTGTTTCTTTGTGGTAGGGTAGCTAGATGTGTGTTTTGTGGTAGGGTAGCTAGTTGTGTTTTTTTGTGGTAGGGTAGCTAGATGTGTGTTTTATGGTAGGGTAGCTAGTTGTGTTTCTTTGTGGTTGGGTAGCTAGATGTGTGTTTTGTGGTTGGGTAGCTAGATGTGTGTTTTGTGGTTGGGTAGCTAGCTGTGTTTCTTTGTGGTAGGATAGCTAGATGTGTGTTTTGTGGTAGGATTGCTAGATGTGTGTTTTGTGGTAGGGTAGCTAGATGTGTGTTTGTGGTAGGGTAGCTAGATGTGTGTTTTGTGGTAGGGTAGCTAGATGTGTGTTTTGTGATAGTGTAGCAAGATGTGTGTTTTGTGATAGTGTAGCAAGATGTGTGTTTTGTGATAGTGTAGCAAGATGTGTGTTTTGTGTTAGGGTAGCAAGATGTGTGTTTTGTGGTAGGGTAGCTAGATGTGTGTTTTGTGGTTGGGTAGCTAGATGTGTGTTTTGTGGTAGGGTAGCTAGATGTGTGTTTTGTGGTAGGGTAGCTAGATGTGTCTTTGTGGTAGGGTAGCTAGATGTGTGTTTTGTGGTAGGGTAACTAGATGTGTGTTTTGTGATAGTGTAGCAAGATGTGTGTTTTGTGGTAGGGTAGCTAGTTTTTATTTTTGGTAGGGTAGCTAGATGTGTGTTTTGTGGTAGGGTAGCTAGATGTGTGTTTTGTGGTAGGGTAGCTAGATGTGTGTTTTGTGGTAGGGTAGCTAGTTATGTTTCTTTGTGGTAGGGTAGCTAGATGGGTGTTTTGTGGTAGGTTAGCTAGATGTGTCTTTGTGGTAGGGTAGCTAGATGTGTGTTTTGTGGTTGGGTAGCTAGATGGGTGTTTTGTGGTTGGGTAGCTAGATGGGTGTTTTGTGGTTGGGTAGCTAGATGGGTGTTTTGTGGTTGGGTAGCTAGATGGGTGTTTTGTGGTTGGGTAGCTAGATGGGTGTTTTGTGGTTGGGTAGCTAGATGGGTGTTTTGTGGTAGGGTTGCTAGATGGGTTTTCTTTCTACTAATTGTCTTGGTAAGCAGGGGTGTAGTGCTGCGACTCCCTACTGGAAACTATTGCTTGACGTCTGTTTTAAAGTGAATTTCCTTCCATTCTATATAGTAATGATTTATGTCCACTACTTGGTCAATTGATTTCACAGCACGTTTAATCTCTGCAAATAAACTCTCTGACTGGATGGTCCCCGGTCGGGGTTAAATTACTCTGTAATGGGTAGCCTATATATTATGTGTATAGTATGTGTTCAAGCTAATCAAACCAAAGTTTGTTTATCATACAGAGAAATCTACACAATGGCCTCGTCACAGTAAAGCTCTCCTCGTAAACAGAGCCATGATATTCAGTTATGTGTATTTACATTAGGCTATAGTCAGATGCCTACAAATAGCTTTACCACGTAGTCAGATGCCTATTGGGCTATAGTCTACAAATAGCTTTACCACGTAGTCAGATGCCTATTGGGCGATAGTCTACAAATAGCTTTACCACGTAGTCAGATGCCTATTGGGCGATAGTCTACAAATAGCTTTACCACGTAGTCAGATGCCTATTGGGCTATAGTCTACAAATAGCTTTACCATGTAGTCAGATAACTACAAATAGACTTACCACGTAGTCAGATGCCCATTGGGCTATAGTCTACAAATAGCTTTACCACGTAGTCAGATAACTACAAATAGATTTACCACGTAGTCAGATGCCTATTGGGCTATAGGCATACTGCAAACTACTGTTATTTGTTCCTGAACTGGCCGAACGGCAGAGCTATCCTTCAGCATCACAGGTTGGTTTAACCTCTTCAACATTACAGCACCATCCTGGCGCTTTGCTGACAGTACCATGAAGGCCAATCCAATCACTTAAAATTATCTGATCAAGACCTGTTATCTAAATCTAATAGTCCTGCTCATCACAGATTATAATCACAGGTAGAATATGTTCACTTCTCACCAGGGTGCTGGTTTAGTAAAGTTACACCAAGATCCCATGCTGATGAGTTACACCAAGATCACATGCTGATGAGTAAGGAACTCCCCTCACCTGGTTGTCTAGGTCTCAGTAAGGAACTCCCCTCACCTGGTTGTCTAGGTCTCAGTAAGGAACTTCCCTCACCTGGTTGTCTAGGTCTCAGTAAGGAACTCCCCTCACCTGGTTGTCTAGGTCTCAGTAAGGAACTCCCCTCACCTGGTTGTCTAGGTATCAGTAAGGAACTCCCCTCACCTGGTTGTCTAGGTCTCAGTAAGGAACTCCCCTCACCTGGTTGTCTAGGTCTCAGTAAGGAACTCCCCTCACCTGGTTGTCTAGGTCTCAGTAAGGAACTCCCCTCACCTGGTTGTCTAGGTCTCAGTAAGGAACTCCCCTCACCTGGTTGTCTTGGTCTCAGTAAGGAACTCCCCTCACCTGGTTGTCTAGGTCTCAGTAAGGAACTCCCCTCACCTGGTTGTCTAGGTATCAATAAGGAACTCCCCTCACCTGGTTGTCTAGGTCTCAGTAAGGAACTCCCCTCACCTGGTTGTCTAGGTCTCAGTAAGGAACTCCCCTCACCTGGTTGTCTAGGTCTCAGTAAGGAACTCCCCTCACCTGGTTGTCTAGGTCTCAGTAAGGAACTCCCCTCACCTGGTTGTCTAGGTCTCAGTAAGGAACTCCCCTCACCTGGTTGTCTAGGTCTCAGTAAGGAACTCCCCTCACCTGGTTGTCTAGGTCTCAGTAAGGAACTCCCCTCACCTGGTTGTCTAGGTATCAGTAAGGAACTCCCCTCACCTGGTTGTCTAGGTCTCAGTAAGGAACTCCCCTCACCTGGTTGTCTAGGTCTCAGTAAGGAACTCCCCTCACCTGGTTGTCTAGGTCTCAGTAAGGAACTCCCCTCACCTGGTTGTCTAGGTCTCAGTAAGGAACTCCCCTCACCTGGTTGTCTTGGTCTCAGTAAGGAACTCCCCTCACCTGGTTGTCTAGGTCTCAGTAAGGAACTCCCCTCACCTGGTTGTCTAGGTATCAGTAAGGAACTCCCCTCACCTGGTTGTCTAGGTCTCAGTAAGGAAATCCCCTCACCTGGTTGTCTAGGTCTCAGTAAGGAACTCCCCTCACCTGGTTGTCTAGGTCTCAGTAAGGAACTTCCCTCGTCTGGTTGTCTAGGTATCAGTAAGGAACTCCCCTCACCTGGTTGTCTAGGTCTCAGTAAGGAACTCCCCTCACCTGGTTGTCTAGGTATCAGTAAGGAACTTCCCTCACCTGGTTGTCTAGGTCTTAGTAAGGAACTCTCCTCACCTGGTTGTCTAGGTCTCAGTAAGGAACTCCCCTCACCTGGTTGTCTAGGTCTCAGTAAGGAACTTCCCTCACCTGGTTGTCTAGGTCTCAGTAAGGAACTCCCCTCACCTGGTTGTCTAGGTCTCAGTAAGGAACTCCCCTCACCTGGTTGTCTAGGTCTCAGTAAGGAACTCCCCTCACCTGGTTGTCTAGGTATCAGTAAGGAACTCCCCTCACCTGGTTGTCTAGGTCTCAGTAAGGAACTCCCCTCACCTGGTTGTCTAGGTCTCAGTAAGGAACTCCCCTCACCTGGTTGTCTAGGTCTCAGTAAGGAACTCCCCTCACCTGGTTGTCTAGGTATCAGTAAGGAACTCCCCTCACCTGGTTGTCTAGGTCTCAGTAAGGAACTCCCCTCACCTGGTTGTCTAGGGCTTCATTGAAAGGATAACCCTGCAGCCGCTAGGTCCTCCGTGGAATGTGTTTGACACCCCTGGTGTAGAGGATCATTGTACCATCTAAAACACTGTGAACTATGTTTTCCATCACCCCAAAATATGTTCAGCTGTTTGAAGCTGGTGAACAAAAACTGAAGTAAAAGACGCAACAAGTCTTAAGAAGGGGAAGTATAGGAATAGCGCTGATAGAACATATGTACCACTTTTTAGTCTTTCTTTCAGTGACTGACATATCTGTAACACACACTTCTATGTGAATTTGGTCTGGTGAAAAAAACAAGAGTTTTTCCTTAACGATAAGGATCCCAACTAAACGTTTAAACGTTCACACCCCTCTTTCTAACATGTATTGACACGGGGCTGAATACTTATTTCATCAAAATGCATTAGTGTTTTATTTTTTCATTCATTCATTCAAAATAATAATAATCATCCACTTTGACAGAATATTTTATAATTAAATACATCATATCATATTTCAACTTTTGTAACAATAAAATGTGAACAAATCCAAGTTTTGGTGAATACTTATGATAGGCAGTGTATGGGTCTACCAGAGTGGTGCATCTCAGACCGGCTGACGTGTGTATTGGTGTAGCCAGAGGAAGAGCCCTGGAACGAAGGGAAGTGGAGGGGTCAGGAGGTCCCACAGAGACAAAGGACAGCTGGGGAGGAGAGAAGCGGAGAGGATGAGAAGAGGGAGGAGAGGAGGTGGTGTTATGGAACTATAGAGTTTCTGTCTCATACCCGTTAGTCCTTAACTTTCTTCTCCTACCTCCTTTTCCTCTCTCTCTGTCCCCATTTCTTCTTCTCTCCCTCTGACCTGCCTCAGTTCACCAAGAGAATGACACAGTAAGGTGTAGGTGGAGGAGATGAGGAGGGGAAGGAGCAGGCATTCTTCACGTCCAAACCCTCTGATTTACAGACTCCTGATGCAACATGGCTTCCTTTCTCAACAACCTATGCTCAGGAAACACAAAGGGAATGCAACATGGCTTCCTTCCTCAATGACCTTTGCTCAAAAAACACACAGGGAACACCTTCTGACATAGAGAGATAAAAAGGGGGGGTTGAGAGAGAGAGGCTGATGGACAAGACGGTGGTTCTCTGTAGACTGCGGTGGTTCTCTGTAGACTGCGGTGGTTCCCTGTAGTAGACGGTGGTTCCCAGTAGGAGACGGGGGTTCCCAGTAGTAGACGGGGGTTCCCAGTAGTAGACGGGGGTTCCCAGTAGTAGACGGTGGTTCCCAGTAGTAGACGGGGGTTCCCAGTAGTAGACGGTGGTTCCCAGTAGTAGACGACGGTTCCCAGTAGTAGACGGTGGTTTCCAGTAGTAGACGGGGGTTTCCAGTAGTAGACGGTGGTTCCCAGTAGTAGACGACGGTTCCCAGTAGTAGACGGTGGTTTCCAGTAGTAGAAGGGGGTTCCCAGTAGTAGACGGTGGTTTCCAGTAGTAGACGGGGGTTCCCAGTAGTAGACGGTGGTTCCCAGTAGTAGACGGTGGTTCCCAGTAGTAGACGGTGGGTCCCAGTAGTAGACGGGGGTTCCCAGTAGTAGACGGGGGTTCCCAGTAGTAGACGGTGGTTCCCAGTAGTAGACGGTGGGTCCCAGTAGTAGACGGTGGGTCCCAGTAGTAGACGGTGGGTCCCAGTAGTAGACGGTGGGTCCCAGTAGTAGACGGGGGTTCCCAGTAGTAGACGGGGGTTCCCAGTAGTAGACGGTGGTTCCCAGTAGTTCGGCTGGTGTACAGCAATCTTTAAGTCACACCACAGATTCTCAATTAGATTAAGGTCTAGGCTTTGACTAGGCCATTCCAAGACATTTAAATGTTTCCCCTTAAACCACTCAAGTGTTGCTTTAGCAGTATGCTTAGGGACATTGTCCTGCTGGAAGGTGAACCTCCGTCCCAGTCTCAAATCTCTGGAATACTGAAACAGGTTTCCATCAAGAATTTCCCTGTATTTAGCGCCATCCATCATTCCTTCAATTCTGACCAGTTTCCAAGTCCCTGCCGATCATTTGGGAGTCTTGCACATACCTTTTGGCGAACACCAAACGTGTTTGCTTATTTTTTTCTTTAAGCAAATACTTTTTTTCTGGCCACTCTTCCGTAAAGCCCAGCTATGTGGAGTGTACGACTTAATGTGTTCTTATGGACAGATTCTCCAATCTCCGCTGTGGAGCTTTGCAGCTCCTTCAGGGTTATCTTTGGTCTCTTTGTTGCCTCTCCGATTAATGCCCTCCTTGCCTGGTCCATGAGTTTTGGTGGGCGGCTCTCTTTTAGCAGGTTTGTTGTGGTGCCATATTCTTTCCATGTTTTAATCATGTATTTAATGGTGCTCCGTGGGACTTTCAAAGTTTCTGATCTTTTTTATAACCCAACCCTGATCTGTACGTCTCCACAACTTTGTCCCTGCCATGTTTGGAGAACTCCTTGGTCTTCATGGTGACACTTGCTTGGTGGTGCCCCTTGCTTAGTGCTGTTGCAGACTCTGGGGCCTTTCAGAACAGGTGTGTATATATACTTAGATTGCACACAGGTGGACTTTATTTAACCAATTATGTTACTTATGAAGGTAATTGGTTGCACCAGATCTTATTCAGGGGATTCATAGCAATGAATACAATGCACCACTTTTCCGTTTTGAATTTTTTGAAAAATGATTTTTTTTTTCATTTCATTTCACCGATGTGGACTATTTTGTGTATGTCCATTACATGAAATCCAAATAAAAATCCATTTAAATTACAGGTTGTAAGGCAACAAAATGGGAGAAATGCCAAGGCAGATGAATACTTCTGCAAGGCGTCTGTTTCTCAAACTAGACACTCTAACGTACTTGTCCTCTTGCTCAGTTGTGCACCGAGGCCTCTCCCACTTTCTATTCTGGTTAGAGCCAGTTTGCGCTGTTCTGTGAAGGGATCTTCAGTTTCTTGGCAATTTCTCGCATTAAATAGTCTGTTATTTTCCTGAGAAATGAAGGCTGACGAGTTTCAGACGAAAGGTCTTTGTTTCTGGCCAAAAACAAGGACATTTCTAAGTGACCCCAAACTTTTGAACGGTGGTGTGTGTGTGTGTGTGTGTGTGTGTGTGTGTGTGGATGGGATGGGATGGGATTGTTAGACATTATAGACAGGCACAGCAGCAGGGAAGACACTGTTATTACAGGAATCATGAGGATGATGCACTTTGCTGTTTAACAAATGCATGGTTCTATCCGCCCCAAAAAATCCGTTTTTATTTAGGTGACCAGGGAGAATGTGCAGCTCACACCAGCGCATCCATTATCACACAGCCAAGTCAAAGGGTCACAACATGGGACTAAATGGTCACAGAGCAATGTGCAGGAAATGACCTTTAAAACTGCCAAACTGTGTAGAATTGCACAGAATTTGCTTTACAACAACAAAATGCTATCTACTACGCTAGGATACCTTAACCTATCAAGCTAATAGACTTAGTTTACACTTCCAATTAACTGGGGACGGTGAAACTAATAAACTGTCTACCAAATCTATTCATTTTAAAATGTTGATTTACTTGCCATTATCAGTCACCTGGTGATAAGACAAGATGTTACTTAGACTTTTTTGCATATTTTCGTGGTCTCTGGGTCAACCGGTTTGTGTGGGCAGCTGCCCCTGGGAAAGAAAAGTTTAAAAAAATGAACTGCCCTAGATACCTCCTCTTATCTTCCACCAAGCTCATCTTCCTATCACACCAGAGGATGCAAACCACCATTCACCTCCATAACTACCTGATAGTAGCATGGCAGGGAGTGTGTGTGTGTGTGTGGGACTGAGCATCCAGCCTGGCAAATACAGCATTTAGTCTCTGCTTCCATGCTGTTTTAATGCAAAGTGGTTGTTTTGAATAGTGGAGGAAGAGGAAGTCAAGAGGGAGTCAATTCCCTTGATGCTCAGTGTGATAACACTATTTTCACCTTGGTACACTTGTAGAAACAAAGTTTTATCTAAAACCAAGTTCTATATATGACACCCTAAATATCCAATATAAGTGTCATTTCTTCAGTGTTGTCACATGAAAAGATATACTCAAATATTTACAAAAATGTGAGGGGTGTACTCACTTTTGTGATATACTGTATAGAGAACTTGGGTTAATACTGGATCTTTAGACATTTTTAGACAATTTGGACATTTTCACTTAGGGGTGTACTCACTTTTGTTGCCAGCGGTTTAGACATTAATGGCTGTGTGTGGAGTTATTTTTAGGGGATAGCACATCTACACTGTTATACAAGCTGTACACTCACTACTTTACATTGTAGCAAAGTGTCCTTTCTTCAGTGTTGTCAACATGAAAAGATATACTCAAATATTTACTAAAGTGTGAGGGGTGTACTCACTTTTGTGATATACTGTATGACACCCTAAAGATCCAATATTAAACCAAGTTCTATATATGACACCCTAAAGATCCAATGTTAAACCGAGTTCTATATATGACACCCCAAGGATCCAATGTTAAACCAAGTTCTATATATGACACCCTAAAGATTCGATATTAAACCGAGTTCTATATATGACACCCTAAAGATCCAAAGAACCAAATTCTATATATGACACCCTAAAGATCCAATATTAAACCAATTCTATATATGACACCCCAAGGATCCAATGTTAAACCAAGTTCTATATATGACACCCTAAAGATTCGATATTAAACCGAGTTCTATATATGACACCCTAAAGATCCAAAGAACCAAGTTCTATATATGACACCCCAAGGATCCAATGTTAAACCAAGTTCTATATATGACACCCTAAAGATTCGATATTAAACCGAGTTCTATATATGACACCCTAAAGATCCAAAGAACCAAGTTCTATATATGACACCCTAAAGATCCAATATTAACCCAAGTTCTATATATGACACCCTAAATGTCTGAGGCATTTCTAGGACAGTGAGGAAGGCAAGGTCAGATCTTCGCACACTGAATGATACACCCTTTGACAGCTTCTGAGATTAAAAAATAAATGTAGTCCTGCTTTGTGGCATTTCGCGAAGGCTCAATGTTATGTTGGTCGCACTATACGTTTTTGTTGTGTAGATGTGGTTGTCCATGTTTGACAGAGCCATTGGATGTCTTTCAGTGATGTTCCTACCGGCGGATTCATTGCTAAATATACAAGCAGACACATTTGGTCCTGTGTTTGAAAGACTACAACTTTGGTTGGGCGGTGCTTCGTGCTCCGGCCTTGCCCCTCCCCCAAGGCAGCCTTTTTTTTAAAGGAGGCGGACACTAACAGTCCATTGGGCAAAACTCGAAGAACTGACCAGACTCAACGGCTTCAAGTGATTCCTCTCATCAACACGAATTTGACTATGGAGCATTAGCTATTGGAGCATGTAGCTATTAGCTACATGGTGACATTCAACCATACATGTTTCAACCTGAATATAGAGAAGAGGATTCAAAACAAAGAGTTGAATTTAGCTGAAGTTACAAGCTCAACCGATGAAGCCTCAGCCGATGTCAGCACCAAGAGGTCAGATGACAAATACGGTACCTAGCTAAGTAAGTTATTTTTCCTGTAAGCCACCTAGCTAACTTTAGTTTATCTACTGAAACCCATATTGTGTATTGCTGACTGACATACAGTGGGGGAGAAATCAAATTATTTTTCTGTTTGCTAACTTAGCTAGCTAGCTAACCAACCACCAGTAACCATATCTATGACTAAAAATAGAAGAGGTTTTACAATCAGATCTTTTGTATCTCGATTGTAAATACCTCTTATTTTTATAACTGTAGCTATAAAAACATATTTGCCTGAGCATGCCTGATAGACATGGCTATAGGTAGATGCTGTCTGCCTACATACTCATGTGTATGTTCTGGTCACTGTGCAATGGTTGAGGGTTATGCCATATTTCTTCCTATTAGGCTAGATATTTGTCTAATTGTAATCCCTGTGCCTGTGCACATTTATGCGTGTTCAACTAGTCCCTAATGTTAAAGTTAAGCTGGCACGGTTCAACTGTTGTTCAAACTGTACAATAGAATATAGTTTTTGTTTTCCAGACAATACCTTGTGGTGCCTGGGCTTCTTCCTGCAATGGATTCTAGATACTGAAACATAATTTCTTTGCCTGCAATGTGTCATTGTAGCAGAACTGTATCCCTCTAGACGGATTAGACATTATGCTGGATTTCAAGCAGATGACTCATGAGGAGCTGAATGGCAGTTTGATCATGACAACACTCCTCCCACAGCTGTGCAAGTATACCGTGAACTTAGTGTGTTCCTTTGTGAATGGCAGTTTCATCATGACCATCTCTCCCATCATCTGCTGATCACCAGTTATCTTAGCCACAGACTGTTACACCAGTTAGTGTGATTTAACCACAGATTGTTGGTGTCCATTACTGGAAGTTAAATGATAGGTACTGTTTGTTGTAGCATAGAGTCTTCAACCAACCTTAGCGATGCCGTCTTCGTCCTCGATTCGGGGAAACAGGAGTCTCACAAAACATCTGTGTTCAGTTGCAGGGTGTCAGTTTGAATTTAGAAAATGCTCCGTTATTAAAATAAACACGTTTTTTGCTCCAGTATTTTATCCAACAAGGTGTGGGCCGCCATTGTGTCTATTTCAAGTCTTCTCACTCATTGATTGAAACATGTCTCTGTCATCATGACATGCAGCACTTTGGAGTCTCAATCAATTAGAGAAGACTTGAAATAGACAACATTTCTGCAAAACTCTTCGGGTAAATTACATTATCTGGTGTAACAATCTGAAGCTACATTTCTCTGCACTTGTGTGTCTCTACACCTGAGACACACTCGAACATACTGAACTACACTGTTCATAATATATATGTTTTACTTTTACCATATAAAATTATTGTTGAATACCCAGTTCTCTTGAGTTAGCATTAAATAGTGTACACTCCCCTGTATTTTAGAATTGGACAAATTAACAAACATTATATGGCTGTCTGAATGTCTAGCATCTGTTTGATACTACAGAGCCCTGTACAGTTTATATTAATATCTTCTGGGAATTGTTAAGGGCTGATACATTTCAAAGATTGATAGAAATTATCCATATTTATTTGATGGTTGTTCTCCAACCCTGTTCCTGGAGAGAGACCCTCCTGTAGGTTTTAACTCCAACCCTGTTCTTGGAGAGACACCCTCCTGTAGGTTTTTAACTCCAACCCTGTTCCTGGAGAGAGACCCTCCTGTAGGTTTTAACTCCAACCCTGTTCCTGGAGAGATACCCTCCTGTAGGTTTTTAACTCCAACCCTGTTCCTGGAGAGAGACCCTCCTGTAGGTTTTAACTCCAACCCTGTTCTTGGAGAGAGACCCTCCTGTAGGTTTTAACTCCAACCCTGTTCTTGGAGAGAGACCCTCCTGTAGGTTTTAACTCCAACCCTGTTCTTGGAGAGAGACCCTCCTGTAGGTTTTCACTCCAACCCTGTTCCTGGAGAGCTACCCTCCTGTAGGTTTTAACTCCAACGCTGTTCCTGGAGAGCTACCCTCCTGTAGGTTTTAACTCTAACCCTGTTCTTGGAGAGAGACCCTCCTGTAGGTTTTAACTCCAACCCTGTTCTTGGAGAGAGACCCTCCTGTAGGTTTTAACTCCAACCCTGTTCCTGGAGAGACACCCTCCTGTAGGTTTTAACTCTAACCCTGTTCTTGGAGAGAGACCCTCCTGTAGGTTTTAACTCCAACCCTGTTCTTGGAGAGAGACCCTCCTGTAGGTTTTAACTCCAACCCTGTTCCTGGAGAGACACCCTCCTGTAGGTTTTAACTCTAACCCTGTTCTTGGAGAGAGACCCTCCTGTAGGTTTTAACTCCAACCCTGTTCTTGGAGAGAGACCCTCCTGTATGTTTTCACTCCAACCCTGTTCCTGGAGAGACACCCTCCTACAGGTTGGAGTCAACAAATGTCTCACCAAGCTGTGTGTGTGTGTGTGTGTGTGTGTGTGTGTGTGTGTGTGTGTGTGTGGTGTGTGTATTGGTATGACGGGGAGGTCAGAGCTCGCCTGGTCTGCCAAGACATTCCTATCTGGTAACACCATTTTCACCGCGGGCCCTGCCAAAGATCAGCTCAGCCTCCCTGGCTACTAGGGTGTAACCCGCCTGGCTAGGCTACACGAGGTAGAGCTGGCTAGGCTACACGAGGTAGAGCTGGCTAGGCTACACGAGGTAGAGCTGGCTAGGCTACACGAGGTAGAGCTGGCTAGGCTACACGAGGTAGAGGCCAGGGGTCGGGCAGCTAGTAAGCTCCAGTCTGGGCAGAGAGGCTGGATGTAGAACCACTAGACTGGGCACTAGGGGGAAAATCGATAGTTACATATCGAGGTGTTATTTTTTACGATATATTTTGTTGTATCGTTTTGCTAGATGGCTGTACCTGCATCAAAACTCCAGTATGTTTTCTTCATAGCTTGTTCTCCATTTTTTTTAAAAATAGGGAGCCAATTTGTTTTTAGCTCTTCTACTTCCATGACTGAGCTAAACTAGTTTCCTCATGGCTCTCTCTGGTCACTCTGCAGCAGACACGTGGTGCTCTTAGCAATCCAGAAATCATACAACATAGTGATATGTCCATGGTATCGCACGAGACAAGTAAACCAGAGATCAAAATCAAAAGTAACAGTCAGTATCGGGTGTGGCCAACAGCTGCATTACGTACTGCAGTGCAGACTGCACCAGATGTGCCAGTTATTGCTGTGAGATGTTACCCCCCCTCTTCCACCAAGGCACCTGCAAGATCCCTGACATTTCTGGGGTGGAGGATGGCCCTAGCCCTCACCCTCCGATCCAACAGGTCCCAGACGTACTCAATGGGATTGAGATCCGGGCTCTTCGCTGGCCATGGCAGAACACTGACATAGTAAGACACTATCTATGAGTGGTGATGGCCCCTAGTAAAATAGACTGTCGACATGGGTTATAATCTATAGTAAGTGACATGGCTCCTCATGTTTTTGTTTTGAGCCCTGACTCCTCCAGAAAGATACTGTTGTTAGATTGCTGACTGTGGTAAACAGTAGGCTATAGATTCTTAATTCCCACCCTCAGTTTTAGTCACAACCCGGCTCGTGGGATGTGACAAAGAGTTCTTATAGGACCAGGGCACAAATAATAATATAATAATAATCAATAATTTTGCTCTTTATTTAACCATCTTACATATAAAATGTTATTTGTTCATTGAAAATTGTGAATAACTCACCACACGTTAATGAGAAGGGTGTGCTTGAAAGGATGCACATAACTCTGCAATTTTGTATTGGAGAGAGTCTCAGTCTTAAATCATTTTCCACACAGTCTGTGCCTGTATTTAGTTTTCATGCTAGTGAGGGCCGAGAATCCACTCTCACATAGGTACGTGGTTGCAAAGGGCATCAGTGTCTTAACAGCACAATTTGCCAAGGCAGGATACTCTGAGCGCAGCCCATCCAGAAATCTGGCAGTGGCTTCTGATTAAATTACATTTTCACAGAACCGCTTGTTTCGATGAGGCTCTCTTGTTCAGATATCGGTAAGTGGACTGAAGGCAGGGCATGAAAGGGATAACGAATCCAGTTGTTTGTGTCATCCTTCTCGGGAAAATAGCTGCTTAATTGCGCACCCAACACACTCAGGTGCTTCGCTATATCACATTTGACATTGTCCATAAGCTTGAGTTCATTTGCACACAAAAATCATACAATGATGGAAAGGCCTGTGTGTTGTCCTTGTTAATGCAGACAGAGAAGAGCTCCCAACTTCTTAATCATAGCCTCAATTTTGTCCCGCACATTGAATATAGTTGCGGAGTGTCCCTGTAATCCTAGATTCAGATCATTCAGGCGAGAAAAAAAATCACCGGATAGGCCATTCTATACTGTTGAAGTACAGTTCTAGAACACTGACATGTATCCATCACAGTAACATTCTATACTGTTGAAGTACAGTTCTAGAACACTCAGACATGTATCCATCACAGTAACATTCTATACTGTTGAAGTACAGTTCTAGAACACTGACATGTATCCATCACAGTAACATTCTATACTGTTGAAGTACAGTTCTAGAACACTCAGACATGTATCCATCACAGTAACATTCTATACTGTTGAAGTACAGTTCTAGAACACTCAGACATGTATCCATCACAGTAACATTCTATACTGTTGAAGTACAGTTCTAGAACACTGACATGTATCCATCACAGTAGCATTCTATACTGTTGAAGTACAGTTCTAGAACACTGACATGTATCCATCACAGTAACATTCTATACTGTTGAAGTACAGTTCTAGAACACTCAGACATGTATCCATCACATTAACATTCTATACTGTTGAAGTACAGTTCTAGAACACTGACATGTATCCATCACAGTAACATTCTATACTGTTGAAGTACAGTTCTAGAACACTGACATGTATCCATCACAGTAGCATTCTATACTGTTGAAGTACAGTTCTAGAACACTGACATGTATCCATCACAGTAACATTCTATACTGTTGAAGTACAGTTCTAGAACACTCAGACATGTATCCATCACAGTAACATTCTATACTGTTGAAGTACAGTTCTAGAACACTGACATGTATCCATCACAGTAACATTCTATACTGTTGAAGTACAGTTCTAGAACACTCAGACATGTATCCATCACAGTAACATTCTATACTGTTGAAGTACAGTTCTAGAACACTGACATGTATCCATCACAGTAACATTCTATACTGTTGAAGTACAGTTCTAGAACACTCAGACATGTATCCATCACAGTAACATTCTATACTGTTGAAGTACAGTTCTAGAACACTGACATGTATCCATCACAGTAACATTCTATACTGTTGAAGTACAGTTCTAGAACACTGACATGTATCCATCACAGTAACATTCTATACTGTTGAAGTACAGTTCTAGAACACTGACATGTATCCATCACAGTAACATTCTATACTGTTGAAGTACAGTTCTAGAACACTGACATGTATCCATCACAGTAACATTCTATACTGTTGAAGTACAGTTCTAGAACACTGACATGTATCCATCACAGTAACATTCTATACTGTTGAAGTACAGTTCTAGAACACTGACATGTATCCATCACAGTAACATTCTATACTGTTGAAGTACAGTTCTAGAACACTCAGACATGTATCCATCACAGTAACATTCTATACTGTTGAAGTACAGTTCTAGAACACTGACATGTATCCATCACAGTAGCATTCTATACTGTTGAAGTACAGTTCTAGAACACTGACATGTATCCATCACAGTAACATTCTATACTGTTGAAGTACAGTTCTAGAACACTCAGACATGTATCCATCACATTAACATTCTATACTGTTGAAGTACAGTTCTAGAACACTGACATGTATCCATCACAGTAACATTCTATACTGTTGAAGTACAGTTCTAGAACACTGACATGTATCCATCACAGTAGCATTCTATACTGTTGAAGTACAGTTCTAGAACACTGACATGTATCCATCACAGTAACATTCTATACTGTTGAAGTACAGTTCTAGAACACTCAGACATGTATCCATCACAGTAACATTCTATACTGTTGAAGTACAGTTCTAGAACACTGACATGTATCCATCACAGTAACATTCTATACTGTTGAAGTACAGTTCTAGAACACTCAGACATGTATCCATCACAGTAACATTCTATACTGTTGAAGTACAGTTCTAGAACACTGACATGTATCCATCACAGTAACATTCTATACTGTTGAAGTACAGTTCTAGAACACTCAGACATGTATCCATCACAGTAACATTCTATACTGTTGAAGTACAGTTCTAGAACACTGACATGTATCCATCACAGTAGCATTCTATACTGTTGAAGTACAGTTCTAGAACACTGACATGTATCCATCACATTAACATTCTATACTGTTGAAGTACAGTTCTAGAACACTGACATGTATCCATCACAGTAACATTCTATACTGTTGAAGTACAGTTCTAGAACACTCAGACATGTATCCATCACATTAACATTCTATACTGTTGAAGTACAGTTCTAGAACACTGACATGTATCCATCACATTAACATTCTATACTGTTGAAGTACAGTTCTAGAACACTGACATGTATCCATCACAGTAACATTCTATACTGTTGAAGTACAGTTCTAGAACACTGACATGTATCCATCACAGTAACATTCTATACTGTTGAAGTACAGTTCTAGAACACTGACATGTATCCATCACAGTAGCATTCTATACTGTTGAAGTACAGTTCTAGAACACTGACATGTATCCATCACAGTAACATTCTATACTGTTGAAGTACAGTTCTAGAACACTGACATGTATCCATCACAGTAGCATTCTATACTGTTGAAGTACAGTTCTAGAACCCTGACATGTATCCATCACAGTAGCATTCTATACTGTTGAAGTACAGTTCTAGAACCCTGACATGTATCATCACAGTAACATTCTATACTGTTGAAGTACAGTTCTAGAACACTGACATGTATCCATCACATTAACATTCTATACTGTTGAAGTACAGTTCTAGAACACTGACATGTATCATCACAGTAGCATTCTATACTGTTGAAGTACAGTTCTAGAACCCTGACATGTATCCATCACAGTAACATTCTATACTGTTGAAGTACAGTTCTAGAACACTGACATGTATCCATCACAGTAACATTCTATACTGTTGAAGTACAGTTCTAGAACCCTGACATGTATCCATCACAGTAACATTCTATACTGTTGAAGTACAGTTCTAGAACCCTGACATGTATCATCACAGTAGCATTCTATACTGTTGAAGTACAGTTCTAGAACACTGACATGTATCCATCACAGTAACATTCTATACTGTTGAAGTACAGTTCTAGAACACTGACATGTATCCATCACAGTAACATTCTATACTGTTGAAGTACAGTTCTAGAACCCTGACATGTATCCATCACATTAACATTCTATACTGTTGAAGTACAGTTCTAGAACACTGACATGTATCCATCACAGTAACATTCTATACTGTTGAAGTACAGTTCTAGAACACTGACATGTATCCATCACAGTAACATTCTATACTGTTGAAGTACAGTTCTAGAACACTCAGACATGTATTCATCACAGTAACATTCTATACTGTTGAAGTACAGTTCTAGAACACTGACATGTATCCATCACAGTAACATTCTATACTGTTGAAGTACAGTTCTAGAACACTCAGACATTACATGTATCCATCACAGTAACATTCTATACTGTTGAAGTACAGTTCTAGAACACTCAGACATTACATGTTTCCATCACAGTAACATTCTATACTGTTGAAGTACAGTTCTAGAACACTGACATGTATCCATCACAGTAACATTCTATACTGTTGAAGTACAGTTCTAGAACACTCAGACATGTATCCATCACAGTAACATTATATACTGTTGAAGTACAGTTCTAGAACCCTGACATGTATCCATCACAGTAACATTCTATACTGTTGAAGTACAGTTCTAGAACCCTGACATGTATCCATCACAGTAACATTCTATACTGTTGAAGTACAGTTCTAGAACACTGACATGTATCCATCACAGTAACATTCTATACTGTTGAAGTACAGTTCTAGAACACTGACATGTATCCATCACAGTAACATTCTATACTGTTGAAGTACAGTTCTAGAACACTCAGACATGTATCCATCACAGTAACATTCTATACTGTTGAAGTACAGTTCTAGAACCCTGACATGTATCCATCACAGTAACATTCTATACTGTTGAAGTACAGTTCTAGAACCCTGACATGTATCCATCACAGTAACATTCTATACTGTTGAAGTACAGTTCTAGAACACTGACATGTATCCATCACAGTAACATTCTATACTGTTGAAGTACAGTTCTAGAACACTGACATGTATCCATCACAGTAGCATTCTATACTGTTGAAGTACAGTTCTAGAACACTGACATGTATCCATCACAGTAACATTCTATACTGTTGAAGTACAGTTCTAGAACACTCAGACATGTATCCATCACAGTAACATTCTATACTGTTGAAGTACAGTTCTAGAACACTGACATGTATCCATCACAGTAACATTCTATACTGTTGAAGTACAGTTCTAGAACACTCAGACATGTATTCATCACATTAACATTCTATACTGTTGAAGTACAGTTCTAGAACACTGACATGTATCCATCACAGTAGCATTCTATACTGTTGAAGTACAGTTCTAGAACACTGACATGTATCCATCACAGTAACATTCTATACTGTTGAAGTACAGTTCTAGAACCCTGACATGTATCCATCACAGTAACATTCTATACTGTTGAAGTACAGTTCTAGAACACTGACATGTATCCATCACAGTGACATTCTATACTGTTGAAGTACAGTTCTAGAACACTGACATGTATCCATCACAGTAACATTCTATACTGTTGAAGTACAGTTCTAGAACACTGACATGTATCCATCACAGTAACATTCTATATTGTTGAAGTACAGTTCTAGAACACTGACATGTATCCATCACAGTAACATTCTATACTGTTGAAGTACAGTTCTAGAACCCTGACATGTATCATCACAGTAACATTCTATACTGTTGAAGTACAGTTCTAGAACACTCAGACATGTATCCATCACAGTAACATTCTATACTGTTGAAGTACATTTGTTGATCGTTGTATATACCATTAGTCATATGGACTTCATCCAGAAGGATTCAGATGTTTGAGCAGTATAGGACAGAGGCCTATTCATCTCTCCCAGTCTTCCCCAACCAGATTTCCAGACTTCTCGAAGACAAGGTCTCATGCACCCTCTCATATAGCGTTCTTGTTTTCCTCCAGAACCACCACTCAGACCCAGGGCTGTTGCCTGGCGGATTTGTGTCCTCCGTCCACCACAGTCTTTAGCAGGGTCATGACTGTCAGAATTCAAGGCTGTTTTCCTAGCTTCTTGAAGACTAGAGCTAGCTAGCTGGGAAATTAGGCTTTTCCCCAAAGCCTGTTGGCAAGACCACTAATACGTCCTCCCCAAAGGCTCAACACGCTACTAGTTCCTGTTTTAATCCCTAAATGGGTGGTTATTCTGTGGCAGTATCTCCTTTTTAGATAGATCCATCACTGGGTTTTTCTCCTTTCAGTTTTAGTTAGCTCGACTAACTAGACCAGCTAGACTAACTAGACCAGCTAGACTAACTAGACCAGCTAGACTAACTAGACCAGCTAGACTAACTACACTAACTAGACAAGCTAGACCAGCTAGACTAGCTAGACCAGCTAGACTAGCTAGACCAACTAGACTAAATAGTCTAGCTAGTCTAGCTAGGCTAGTTAGGCCAACTAGACTAACTTTAGCTTAGCTTGTTTACCTATCTAATGGGGGCGTAGCAAATTTATGAGGAAGCGTAGGGGGTGTTGCGCATGCTAATAGCGCGCATACTGTATGAGAACCAATCAAAAAGTCTGTCTGATTTGAAATAACCTCCCCTTTTACAAGCCTGAGATACCAGACCAGTAAACCAGAGGCCACCAATATAGAGATTGTTCAGCCTGGCTAGCTACTCCACCTACTGAGGGGAAACACTGGCATATAGCATTTATTGTTATATTACCGATCACACAGGTATCAGAATGACTCTTTATAAGAGCTCAGGGTGTATGGTCTAACAGACCATAATATAACTGTCTGAATACCCTCTCAGTAACAACCTTTCCTGGTGTTTCCCAACAGGCATTGGGAAGGTGAAGCGGAAAACGGGGATGCGTGACACTGCCTCCAACGCAGACGCTGACATGTACTCCGACAACGGCGAGCGCCTGTACGACCTCAACCTGCCGGCGCTCGTCAAGTTCAGCTACACCGCCGAGCGGGAGGACGAGCTCTCGTTGGTCAAGGGCACCCACGTTATCGTCATGGAGAAGTGTAGCGACGGCTGGTGGCGTGGGGGGTACCAGGGGCGTTCCGGGTGGTTCCCCTCCAACTACGTGACAGAGGACGCAGACGGGACAGCGGGGGGAGGAGGTTTGGGAGACCCGGCAGGGTCGCTGACGGAGAAGCTAGCGGCAGTAGTTCACAGTGTGTCTAACGGGAACCGGGTACTCCACACGGTGCAGGCGCTGTACCCTTTCAGCTCGGGGAACGACGAGGAGCTCAACTTTGAGAAGGGAGAGGTGATGGAGGTGGTAGAGAAACCAGACAACGACCCTGAGTGGTGGAAGTGCCGTAAAGCAGATGGACAGCTGGGACTAGTGCCTAAGAACTACGTCACTGTGCTGCCTCCCCAGCAGGACTCTACTACCCAGAATGCCTCACTGGGCCCCGCGGGGCCGCCCACGCCCGACTGTGACTACATCTCTCCGGCCACGGTGGGGCGGTTTGCTGGGAAGCCGTGGTACTATGGCAAGGTGACGCGTCATCAGGCAGAGGTGGCTCTCAACCAGAGAGGAGTGGAGGGAGACTTCCTCATCAGAGACTCTGAGTCATCGGTGAGTCCTGACTGCTATCTATAACTCCATCTATACATCCGTCTGTAGAGAGCTGTACATCCATCTGTAGAGAGCTATACATCCGTCTGTAGAGAGCTGTACAGCCATCTGTAGAGAGCTATACATCCGTCTGTAAAGAGCTGTACAGCCATCTGTAGAGAGCTCTACATCCGTCTGTAGAGAGCTGTACAGCCATCAATAGAGCTACATACATACATTAATCTATAGAGAGCTATACAGCCATCTGTAGAGAACTATACAGCCATCTGTAGAGAACTATACAGCCATCTGTAGAGAGCTATACAGCCATCTGTAGAGAGCTATACAGCCATCTGTAGAGAGCTATACAGCCATCTGTAGAGAACTATACAGCCATCTGTAGAGAACTATACAGCCATCTGTAGAGAACTATACAGCCATCTATAGAGAGCTATACAGCCATCTGTAGAGAACTATACAGCCATCTGTAGAGAACTATACAGCCATCTATAGAGAACTATACAGCCATCTATAGAGAACTATACAGCCATCTATAGAGAGCTATACAGCCATCTATAGAGAGCTATACAGCCATCTGTAGAGAACTATACAGCCATCTGTAGAGAACTATACAGCCATCTATAGAGAGCTATACAGCCATCTGTAGAGAACTATACAGCCATCTGTAGAGAGCTATACAGCCATCTGTTGAGAGCTATACAGCCATCTGTAGCGAGCTATACAGCCACCTGTAGAGAACTATACAGCCATCTATAGAGAGCTATACAGCCATCTGTAGAGAGCTATACAGCCATCTGTAGAGAGCTATACAGCCATCTATAGAGAACTATACAGCCATCTATAGAGAACTATACAGCCATCTGTAGAGAACTATACAGCCATCTGTAGAGAACTATACAGCCATCTGTAGAGAACTATACAGCCATCTGTAGAGAACTATACAGCCATCTGTAGAGAACTATACAGCCATATGTAGAGAACTATACAGCCATATGTAGAAAACTATACAGCCATCTGTAGAGAACTATACAGCCATCTGTAGAGAACTATACAGCCATCTGTAGAGAACTATACAGCCATCTGTAGAGAACTATACAGCCATCTGTAGAGAGCTATACAGCCATCTGTAGAGAGCTATACAGCCATCTGTAGAGAGCTATACAGCCATCTGTAGAGAGCTATACAGCCATCTGTAGAGAGCTATACAGCCATCTGTAGAGAGCTATACAGCCATCTGTAGAGAGCTATACAGCCATCTATAGAGATATACAGCCATCTGTAGAGCTATACATTAATCTATAGAGAGCTATACATTCATCTATAGAGAACTATACAGCCACCTGTAACTCAGTGTAGACTTCCTCATCAGAGACATCCCACACTCATCTAGAAGGTCTAGAGCAAACGATAGGTCATCTCTTCCATCTGTTTATCTCAACGTTTGAGTTGCCGTCTGTCTTTACGTCTACAGCTCCATTACTACTCTGTCATGATCCTGACAGTTCAGCCTGTCTGCTGCCATCATTCCTGCATTGTGTTGACCTGAGGTGGTTAGTGTAATGTTGCTGTAGAGCTGTCAGCGGTTAGAGAGGGTGGAGGTATTAGTGGTGACATAAGGACTGTAGGAACAATGTCTCAGAGCTGGGGATTCATTTCATATCGCAGGATGATTAACAACATCCCAGCTGAGCCCTGTGTTTTAACTGTCTGCTCAGTTTACAGCTTTTATTGACCCCCTCTCTTCTCTCTCTCCCTCTTCGTTCCCTCTCTCCTCTCCCTCTTCTCTCTCTGTCTCCACCCTCTCTTCTCTCTCTTTCTGTTTCTCTCCCCCCTCTTTTCTCTCTCCCTCTTCCCTCCCTTCCTTCCCTCTCTCCTCTCCCTCTTCTCTCTCTGTCTCCACCCTCCCTTCTCTCCCTCTTCTCTCTTTCTGTTTCTCTACCCCCTCTTCTCTCTCTCCCTCCCCTCTTCTCTCTCTCCCTCCCCTCTTCTCTCTCTCCCTCTTCCCTCCCTACCTTCTCTCCTCTCCCTCTTCTCTCTCTGTCTCCACCCTCTCTTCTCTCTCTCCCTATTCCCTCCCTTCCTCCCCTCCCTTCCTTCACTCTCACCTCTCCCTCTTCTCTCTCTGTCTCCACCCTCCCTTCTCTCCCTCTTCTCTTTCTTTCTGTTTCTCCCCCCCTCCCTCTTTTCTCTCTCCCTCTTCCCCCCCTCCCTCTTCTCTCTCGCTCTCTTCCTCCCCTCCCTCCCTCTTTCTCCCTCCCCTCCCTCCCTCTGTCTGTTTCTCTCTCCCCCTCCCTCCCTGTCTACTCTCCTCCCTCTTTCTCTCTCTTTATGTTTCTCTGTCTCCCCCTCCCTTCTCTCTCTCTCTCCCACCCTTCCCCTGCTTTCCACCCACCAGCCCAGTGATTTCTCCATCTCTCTGAAGGCCCAGGGGAAGAACAAGCATTTCAAGGTTCAGTTGAAGGATGGTTTGTACTGCATTGGCCAGAGGAAGTTCAGTTCTCTGGAGGACTTGGTGGATCACTACAAGAAGGCTCCCATCTTCACCAGCGAGCAGGGAGACAAGCTCTACCTGGTTAAGGCCCTGGCTGCCTCTTGATCACACACTCTTAAACACACACACACACACACACTGACAAACTTTTACACATCACAAGGACTTCCTATGAGCCGGGAGCCGTGATCATTCCATTAGGAAAGGGGGAGGAAGAGAGAAGTGGAGAGGGAGAAAAGGACATTGGACTCTCCTTTATGTAAATCATCCTATCTTACCCAGATCATGCGTTTACTTCTTCTAGGTCATAATGCCATCTTCTAGATATAGGCTGTTTCTGTTTATAATATATATATATATATATTATTTTAAGTTTCTTTAAAAAAAAAAAAAGGTGATGTTTTGAACTCAAACAACAAGGAGTCGTAGTGATGAGGCGGTTTGGTCGTTGGTCGACGATCCAGAATGTAGCCTAGCTACACATTTCAACAGACTTGTTGTGTCGTTGTCGGTCTTAACTCTTTCAACGTCGTACAACAACTGATATGTGGTGGACAATAATCAGACTTCTCCTAACTGCTCAACCTAAATAAAAATGATTAAGTGACCAAAGTTTATTGATTGGTTTAATTTCACCCATCATAGTTATTGATACACTACATGTACAGCAGGATGTGGACGCCCCTTCATATTAGTGGATTTGGATATTTCAGACACACCCGTTGCTGACAGGTGTATAAAATCGAGCACACCGCCATGCAATCTCCATAGACAAACACTGGCAGTAGAATGAAGAGCTCAGTGACTTTCAACGTGGCACCGCCACCTTTCCAACCAGTCAGTTCATCAAATGTCTGCCCTGCTAGAGCTGCCCCGGTCAACTGTATTAATGAATGAATGTAATGTTATTTTTGTGTCAAATAGCCAATTGGCAACCCATCCCTTATGGGATTAATTCACACATTACAATAATTCACTGTGGTAATTAAATGATCATTCTTCCGGCGTTCTGCAACAGTAAATAAGGTTATCCAAACCAGAATTACAGAGCAGTAAAATACTATACCTACAGTATGTGCTGTTATTTTGAAGTGGAATCGGCTAGGAGCAACAACGGCTCAGCCGCGACGTGGTAGGCCACACAAGTTCACAGAACGGGAGCACCAAGCGCGTTACAATGGTCTGTCCTCGGTTCCAACACTACCGAGTTCCAAACTGCCTCTGGAAGCAACGTCAGCACAAAAACTGTTCGTCGGGAGCTTCATGAAATGGGTTTCCATGGCCGAGCAGCCGCTCACAAGCCGAAGATCACCATGCACAATGCCAAGCGTCAGCTGGAGTGGTGTAAAGCTCACCGCCATTGGACTCTGGAGCAGTGATAACGTGTTCTCTGGAGTGATGAATCACACTACACCAATCTGGTAGTCTAATGGATGAATCTGGGTTTGGCGGATGCCAGGAGAACGCTACCTCCCCACATGCATAGTGCCAACTGTACAATTTGGTGGAGGAGGAACAATAGTCTGGGGCTGTTTTTCATGGTTCAGGCCCCTTAGTTCCAGTGAAGGGAAATCTTAACGCTACAGCAAACAATGACATTCTAGATGATTCTGTGCTTCCAACTTTGTGACTACAGTTGGGGGAAGGACCTTTCCTGTTTCAGCATGACAATACCCCCGTGTTGTTGGAGGATGATTTGGGTTATGGGGGGGGAGGCCCTTTCCTGTTTCAGCGTAACAATGCCCCCGTGTTGTTGGAGGATGATTTGGGTTATGGGGGGGGGGCCTTTCCTGTTTCAGCGTGACAATGACCCCGTGTTGTTGGAGGATGATTTGGGTTATGGGGGGGGGCCCCTTTCCTGTTTCAGCGTGACAATGCCCCCGTGTTGTTGGAGGATGATTTGGGTTATGGGGGGGAGGCCCTTTACTGTTTCAGCATGACAATGCCCCCGTGTTGTTGGAGGATGATTTGGGTTATGGGGGGGGGGGGGGCTTTCCTGTTTCAGCGTGACAATGCCCCCGTGTTGTTGGAGGAGAGGAGAGGATTTGTTTCTGGAGCTCTGCTCTCCTCTCTGTTCTGTCTAGTTGAGGTCAGAGGTTAAGGGTTCAGTGAGCTACCTAGCCAGCCAACAGCAGTGATATGGTCTGGGGGTTCAGTGAGATACCTAGCCAACCAACAGCAGTGATATGGTCTTGGGGTTCAGTGAGCTACCTAGCCAGCCAACAGCAGTGATATGGTCTGGGGGTTCAGTGAGATACCTAGCCAGCCAACAGCAGTGATATGGTCTGGGGGTTCAGTGAGATACCTAGCCAGCCAACAACGGTAAAGATTCAGAAGGCTGGTTCCTGGTTCAGGCTGCAATGGCGTGATGATGTCTTCTCCAGCTGGGGTGAGTTGGACCGGACAGAGGGAAGATGAATGGGGAATTCCGAGGAGAGGAGGAATGGAAAATGACCCAATAAAACAAAGAGCAGAAAGAATAAAGAGCTAGAGAGGATGGAAGGGAACAGGAGGAGAGGAGGGAATGGGAGAGGAGAGGAGGGAACAAGAGGAGAGGAGGGAATGGGAGAGGAGAGGAGGGAATGGGAGAGGAGAGGAGGGAACAAGAGGAGAGGAGGGAACGAGAGGAGAGGAGGGGAGGAGAGGTGGGAACAAGAGAGGAGAGGAGGGAACAAGAGAGGAGAGGAGGGAACAAGAGGAAACAAACAGGAGGAGAGAACAAACAGAAGGAGAGAACAAACAGGAGGAGGGAACAAACAGGAGGGACCAAGAGGAGGGAACAAGAGGGAACAAGAGAGGAGAGGAGGGAACAGGAGAGGAGGGAACAAGAGAGGAGAGGAGGGAACAAGAGAGGAGGGGAGGGAACAAGAGAGGAGGGGAGGGAACAAGAGAGGAGGGGAGGGAACAAGAGAGGAGGGGAGGGAACAAGAGAGGAGGGGAGGGAACAAGAGAGGAGAGTAGGGAACAAGAGAGGAGGGGAGGGAACAAGAGAGGAGGAGAGGGAACAGGAGAGGAGGAGAGGGAACAGGAGGGGAGGGAACAGGAGAGGAGGGGAGGGAACATGAGGAGGGAACAAGAGAGGAGAGTAGGGAACAAGAGAGGAGGGGAGGGAACAAGAGAGGAGGGGAGGGAACAGGAGGGGAGGGAACAGGAGAGGAGGGGAGGGAACAGGAGAGGAGGGGAGGGAACAAGAGGAGGGAACAAGAGAGGAGAGGAGAGGAGGGAACAGGAGAGGAGGGAACAAGAGAGGAGAGGAGGGAACAGGAGGAGGGAACAGTAGGAGGGAACAGGAGGAGGGAACAAGAGAGGAGAGGAGAGGAGGGAACAGGAGAGGAGAGGAGGGAACAGGAGAGGAGGGAACAAGAGAGGAGAGGAGGGAACAGGAGAGGAGGGAACAAGAGAGGAGAGGAGGGAACAGGAGAGGAGGGAACAAGAGAGGAGAGGAGGGAACAAGAGAGGAGAGGAGGGAACAATAGAAGGGAGGAGGGAACAATAGAGGAGGGGAGGGAACAGGAGGGGAGGGAACAGGAGAGGAGGGAACAGGAGGGGAGGGAACAGGAGAGGAGGGGAGGGAACAGGAGAGGAGGGGAGGGAACAGGAGAGGAAGGGAGGGAACATGAGGGACCAGGAGGGGAGGGAACAGGAGAGGAGAGGAGGGACCAGGAGGGGAGGGAACAAGAGAGGAGAGGAGGGAACAAGAGAGGAGAGGAGGGAACAAGAGAGGAGAGGAGGGAACAAGAGAGGAGAGGAGGGAACGAGAGAGGAGGGAACAAGAGAGGAGAAGAGGGAACAAGAGAGGAGAGGAGGGAACAAGAGAGGAGAGGAGGGAACAAGAGAGGAGAGGAGGGAACAAGAGAGGAGAGGAGGGAACAAGAGAGAAGAGGAGGGGAGGGAACAGGAGGATGGGAGGAAACAGGAGGATGGGAGGAAACAGGAGGATGGGAGGGGAGGGGACAGGAGAGGAGGGGAGGGGACAGGAGGGGAGAGGAGGGAACAGGAAATGAGGGAACAGGAGAGGAGGGGAGGGAACAGGAGAGGAGGGTGGGGACGGGAGAGGAGGGGGGAGAACAGGAGAGGAGGGGGGAGAACAGGAGAGGAGGGGAGGGAACAGGAGGGGGGGGGAACAGGATAGGAGGAAACAAGAGAGGAGGGGAGAGAACAGGAGGGGATGGAACAGGAGGGGGGGGGACAGGAGAGGAGGGAACAGGAGAGGAGGGAACAGGAGAGGAGGGAACAGGAGAGGAGGGAACGGGAGAGGAGAGAACAGGAGAGGAGAGGAGGGAACATGAGGGACCAGAAGGGGAGGGAACAGGACAGGAGAGGGAAGAAGAGGTGGGGAGAAAGTTGGAGAGGTAGGGAAGAAGAGGTGGGGAGAAAGTTGGAGAGGTAGGGGCGAGAGAGAGAGGGGAAAGGGGTGTGGTTGTCTGGAGAGGGGCGGAGTTGTCTGGAGAGGGGCGGAGTTGTGTGGAGAGAGGTCGTAGTTGTCTGGAGAGGGGCGTAGTTGTCTGGAGAGAGGTCGTGGTTGTCTGGAGAGGGGCGTGGTTGTCTGGAGAGGGGCGTAGTTGTCTGGAGAGGGGCGTAGTTGTCTGGAGAGAGGTCGTAGTTGTCTGGAGAGGGGCGGAGTTGTCTGGAGAGGGGCGTGGTTGTCTGGAGAGGGGCGTAGTTGTCTGGAGAGGGGCGTAGTTGTCTGGAGAGAGGTCGTAGTTGTCTGGAGAGGGGCGGAGTTGTCTGGAGAGGGGCGGAGTTGTCTGGAGAGGGGCGGAGTTGTCTGGAGAGGGTACAGGGAGTTTTGGGTTACAGACCATCTACAAAAGCCTCGTCTTTCATAAGAAGTTTCCTCCCTGTGCGTTGCCTCCCTGTGCGTTGCCTCCCTGTGCGTTGCCTCCCTATGCGTTGCCTCCCTGTGCGTTGCCTCCCTGTGCGTTGCCTCCCTGTGCGTTGCCTCCCTATGCGTTGCCTCCCTGTGCGTTGCCTCCCTGTGCGTTGCCTCCCTATGCGTTGCCTCCCTGTGCGTTGCCTCTCTGTCTTCAGTGTGATACAACATTGTCTTGAAAAGTGACAACTAACTCTGTACGTAGATTTAAAGAATGACCCGGACGTTTAACTTCAATGCTTAGGCTGGTCCCAGGTCTGTCTGCTATCATGCCAAAAAATGACCATAGGAGATGGCAAGACGGCACAACCAGAGGTTTAGTGTCCCTCGTGCCACTCCGTCCGTCCGTCCGTCCCCTGTGCTTCCCTCTAGCCTGTCATAGCAGTGTATTATCGGTTCCGTGCGGTTCTGATTTGGTAGAGATCTTGATGATGTCCTCAACACGGCGCTTCTCTGAACTTCCTCTTACATCAGACAGATCGCTGCATCTCTGTCAACAAAAAATATGCCATGCTAAATACTGTGTGGTTTGTATCAAGTGACCTTAAACTCCAGCTGATGATCAACATGCGTCCCAAATGGTTCACTATTCCCTACATAGTGCACTACTTTAGACCCTATTCCCTATATAGTGCACTACTTTAGACCCTATTCCCTATATGGTGCACTACTTTAGACCGGGCCCCATTGGAGTTTGGTCAAAAGTAGTGATCCAAAAGGAAAACATGCTCCTCGATCCTACTGCTCCTCGATCTACTGCTCCTCGAGCTACTGCTCCTCGATCCGACTGCCCCTTGATCTACTGCTCCTCGAGCTACTGCTCCTCGATCCTACTGCTCCTCGATAACACTGCTCCTCGATCCTACTGCTCCTCGATCCTACTGCTCCTCGATCCTACTGCTCCTCGAGATGTTTTGTGGATACAAGCCTCGATCTACTGCTCAGCTTGGCAGTGCTAGAACATTCACCAACCCCAGTGGGATGACAGCTATCAATGACACAGCCACACTGGTATGTGTATAATCCTCTCCCTTCATTTATAAAAATGTCTTTCATATTTCAATACTGATGTAAAAGTATTCACTTTTCTGGTTGGTTGGTTGAGCCACTTCAATGTATTTTAAATGTTCCAATAGAATTGTCTTTCTGTCTCCCTGTATGTTACAGGGCCAATGCCCACCAATGGAGACTGCCCTATAGGGTTGGGGTTCATTCAGGAAGTCAAATTAAATTCCAAATCAATCATTTAAAAAACACACATTTATGTTCAATAATTTCTTTATTAACTGAAAATGAAACTGTATTTATTTAATTCTGTTTTTTTTTTACATTTTTGAATTTGAAATTCAAATAGCTTCGTAACTTCAATTCAAATGGAGCCCAACCCTGTAGCATGAGCAGAGCCTTACTACTGTAAAGATCCAGTTTAAAATCTGCTTCAAAACACCAAATGTCGTCATCATCAACAGAGTCCGGTATCAACTCCAACTTTACAATTTATATTTTTTTGTTCTTCAGAGTTAGTTTGTTAAAACTGCTTCTGAATGGGCATTTATTGTATTTTCTAGCAAGGTTTACTTGAATTGGATGTGTCTGAGGATACTGTATAAACTGAGGTGGACTTGGTGGGAGGGTGTGTGTGTGTATGGGAGGGTGTGTGTGTATGGGAGGGTGTGTGTGTGTATGGGAGGGTGTGTGTCTGTGTGTATGGGAGGGTGTGTGTGTGTATGGGAGGGTGTGTGTGTGTGTATGGGAGGGTGTGTGTGTGTGTATGGGAGGGTGTGTGTCTGTGTGTATGGGAGGGTGTGTGTGTGTGTATGGGAGGGTGTGTGTCTGTGTGTATGGGAGGGTGTGTGTGTGTGTGTGTGTATATGGGAGGGTGTGTGTGTGTGTGTATGGGAGGGTGTGTGTGTGTGTATGGGAGGGTGTGTGTGTGTGTGTGTATGGGAGGGTGGTGTGTGTGTGTGTGTGTGGGAGGGTGTGTGTGTGTGTGTGTGGGAGGGTGTGTGTGTGTGTGGGGGAGGGTGTGTGTGTGTGTGTGGGGGAGGGTGTGTGTGTGTGTGTGTGGGAGGGTGTGTGTACGGGAGAGGGTGTGTGTACGGGAGGGGTGTGTGTATGTGGGGTGTGTGTGGGAGGGTGTGTGTGCATGGGGGGGGGGTGTAAGGGAGGGTATATGTGTGTGTATGGGAGGGTGTGTGTGTGTGTGTGTGTGTGTGTGTGTGTACAGTATGTGAGAGAGCGATATGATACAGACAGTAGAGTGGACTGGGATGTGCTGTGAAAAGTAATGATTTATACAGTTTATGGAGAGGATCTTGTAATATTTTAAGGAGTTTATTAGGCTGTAAACCTCACATCTAAACATCCCCAATGTCTCCTTTATGTCAAGTGGCTAATAAACAAAATGTTTTAAAACATTGTATATGTTCCTGTTTGTGTCATTTCAATGTTGACACACTAAGTATATTTGTCATTCAGTCTTTCGTAGTGGGGGGTACCAAACACAGCTACACAACACTACAGAACAATATAGTTGTTGACCTGTGTTATTGTTGTCCTGTTGTCCTGCAGTTTTGTCCTGTTGTCCTGTGGTATTGTTGTCCTGCGGTATTGTTGTCCTGCGGTATTGTTGTCCTGTTGTCCTGCAGTTTTGTCCTGTTGTCCTGCGGTATTGTTGACCTGTCGTATTGTTGTCCAGCAATATTGTTGTCCTGTGGTTTTGTCGTCCTGTGGTTTTGTTGTCCTGTGGTTTTGTGGTATTGTTGTCCTGTTGTCCTGTGATATTGTTGTCCTGCGTTATTGTTGTCCTGTTGTCCTGCGGTATTGTTGTCCTGTTGTCCTGTGGTATTGTTTTCCTGTTGTCCTGCGGTTTTGTGGTATTGTTGTCCTGTTGTCCTGTGATATTGTTGTCCTGCGTTATTGTTGTCCTGTTGTCCTGCGGTTTTGTTGTCCTGTTGTCCTGCGGTATTGTTGTCCTGTTGTCCTGCGGTATTGTTGTCCTGTTGTCCTGTGGTATTGTTGTCCTGTTGTCCTGCGGTTTTGTTGTCCTGCGGTATTGTTGTCCTGTTGTCCTGCGGTATTGTTGTCCTGTTGTCCTGCGGTATTGTTGTCCTGTTGTCCTGTGGTTTTGTTGTCCTGCGTTATTGTTGTCCTGTTGTCCTGCGGTATTGTTGTCCTGTTGTCCTGTGGTATTGTTGTCCTGTTGTCCTGCATTATTGTTGTCCTGCTTTATTGTTGTCCTGTTGTCCTGCGGTATTGTTGTCCTGTTGTCCTGCGGTATTGTTGTCCTGTGGTATTGTTGTCCTGTTGTCCTGAGGTTTTGTTGTCCTGCGGTTTTGTTGTCCTGTTGTCCTGCGGTTTTGTTGTCCTGTTGTCCTGCGGTTTTGTTGTCCTGTTGTCCTGCGTTATTGTTGTCCTGCGGTATTGTTGTCCTGTTGTCCTGTGGTATTGTTGTCCTGTTGTCCTGCGTTATTGTTGTCCTGCGGTATTGTTGTCCTGTTGTCCTGTGGTATTGTTGTCCTGTTGTCCTGCGTTATTGTTGTCCTGCGGTATTATTGTCCTGTTGTCCTGTGGTATTGTTGTCCTGTTGTCCTGCGTTATTGTTGTCCTGTTGTCCTGTTGTCCTGTTGTCCTGTTGTCCTGTGGTATTGTTGTCCTGTTGTCCTGCGTTATTGTTGTCCTGTTGTCCTGTTGTCCTGTTGTCCTGTGGTTTTGTTGTCCTGCTTTATTGTTGTCCTGTTGTCCTGTTGTCCTGTGGTATTGTTGTCCTGTTGTCCTGCGGTTTTGTTGTCCTGCTTTATTGTTGTCCTGTTGTCCTGTTGTCCTGTGGTATTGTTGTCCTGTTGTCCTGTTGTCCTGTGGTATTGTTGTCCTGTTGTCCTGTTGTCCTGTGGTATTGTTGTCCTGTTGTCCTGCGTTATTGTTGTCCTGTTGTCCTGTTGTCCTGCGTTATTGTTGTCCTGTTGTCCTGTTGTCCTGTGGTATTGTTGTCCTGCGTTATTGTTGTCCTGTTGTCCTGTTGTCCTGTGGTATTGTTGTCCTGTTGTCCTGCGGTATTGTTGTCCTGTTGTCCTGTTGTCCTGCGTTATTGTTGTCCTGTGGTATTGTTGTCCTGTTGTCCTGCGGTATTGTTGTCCTGTTGTCCTGTTGTCCTGTGGTATTGTTGTCCTGTTGTCCTGTTGTCCTGCGGTATTGTTGTCCTGTTTTCCTGTTGTCCTGCGTTATTGTTGTCCTGTGGTATTGTTGTCCTGTTGTCCTGCTTTATTGTTGTCCTGTTGTCCTGTTGTCCTGCGTTATTGTTGTCCTGTGGTATTGTTGTCCTGTGGTATTGTTGTCCTGTGGTATTGTTGTCCTGCGGTTTTGTTGTCCTGTTGTCCTGTGGTATTGTTGTCCTGTTGTCCTGTTGTCCTGTTGTCCTGTTGTCCTGTTGTCCTGCGTTATTGTTGTCCTGTTGTCCTGCGGTTTTGTTGTCCTGCTTTATTGTTGTCCTGTTGTCCTGTTGTCATGCGGTTTTGTTGTCCTGTTGTCCTGCGTTATTGTTGTCCTGTTGTCCTGCGGTTTTGTTGTCCTGTTGTCCTGCGTTATTGTTGTCCTGTTGTCCTGCGGTTTTGTTGTCCTGCTTTATTGTTGTCCTGTTGTCCTGTTGTCATGCGGTTTTGTTGTCCTGTTGTCCTGCGTTATTGTTGTCCTGTTGTCCTGCGGTTTTGTTGTCCTGTTGTCCTGCGTTATTGTTGTCCTGTTGTCCTGCGGTTTTGTTGTCCTGTTGTCCTGCGTTATTGTTGTCCTGTTGTCCTGCGGTTTTGTTGTCCTGTTGTCCTGCGTTATTGTTGTCCTGTTGTCCTGCGGTTTTGTTGTCCTGCTTTATTGTTGTCCTGTTGTCCTGTTGTCCTGTGGTTTTGTTGTCCTGTTGTCCTGTTGTCCTGTTGTCCTGTTGTCCTGCGGTTTTGTTGTCCTGCGTTATTGTTGTCCTGTTGTCCTGCGGTTTTGTTGTCCTGCTTTATTGTTGTCCTGTTGTCCTGTTGTCATGCGGTTTTGTTGTCCTGTTGTCCTGCGTTATTGTTGTCCTGTTGTCCTGCGGTTTTGTTGTCCTGTTGTCCTGCGTTATTGTTGTCCTGTTGTCCTGCGGTTTTGTTGTCCTGCTTTATTGTTGTCCTGTTGTCCTGTTGTCATGCGGTTTTGTTGTCCTGTTGTCCTGCGTTATTGTTGTCCTGTTGTCCTGCGGTTTTGTTGTCCTGTTGTCCTGCGTTATTGTTGTCCTGTTGTCCTGCGGTTTTGTTGTCCTGTTGTCCTGCGTTATTGTTGTCCTGTTGTCCTGCGGTTTTGTTGTCCTGTTGTCCTGCGTTATTGTTGTCCTGTTGTCCTGCGGTTTTGTTGTCCTGCTTTATTGTTGTCCTGTTGTCCTGTTGTCCTGTGGTTTTGTTGTCCTGTTGTCCTGTTGTCCTGTTGTCCTGCGGTTTTGTTGTCCTGCGTTATTGTTGTCCTTTTGTCCTGCGGTATTGTTGTCCTGTTGTCCTGCGGTATTGTTGTCCTGTTGTCCTGTTGTCCTGCGGTTTTGTTGTCCTGCGTTATTGTTGTCCTGCAGTATTGTTGTCCTGTTGTCCTGCGGTATTGTTGTCCTGTTGTCCTGCGGTATTGTTGTCCTGTTGTCCTGCGGTATTGTTGTCCTGTTGTCCTGTTGTCCTGCGGTTTTGTTGTCCTGTGTTATTGTTGTCCTGTTGTCCTGCGGTATTGTTGTCCTGTTGTCCTGCGGTATTGTTGTCCTGTTGTCCTGTTGTCCTGCGGTTTTGTTGTCCTGCGTTATTGTTGTCCTGCAGTATTGTTGTCCTGTTGTCCTGCGGTATTGTTGTCCTGTTGTCCTGCGGTATTGTTGTCCTGTTGTCCTGTGGTATTGTTGTCCTGCGGTTTTGTGGTCCTGTTTTCCTGTGGTATTGTTGTCCTGCGGTTTTGTTGTCCTGTTTTCCTGTGGTATTGTTGTCCTGTTGTCCTGCGGTTTTGTTGTCCTGCGTTATTGTTGTCCTGCGGTTTTGTTGTCCTGTTGTCCTGCGGTTTTGTTGTCCTGTTGTCCTGCGGTATTGTTGTCCTGTGGTTTTGTTGTCCTGCGGTTTTGTTGTCCTGTTGTCCTGCGGTATTGTTGTCCTGTGGTTTTGTTGTCCTGCGGTTTTGTTGTCCTGTTGTCATGCGGTTTTGTTGTCCTGTTGTCCTGCGGTATTGTTGTCCTGTTGTCCTGCGTTATTGTTGTCCTGTTGTCCTGTTGTCCTGTGGTATTGTTGTCCTGCGGTTTTGTTGTCCTGTTGTCCTGCGTTATTGTTGTCCTGTTGTCCTGCGGTTTTGTTGTCCTGTTGTCCTGCGGTTTTGTTGTCCTGTTGTCCTGCGTTATTGTTGTCCTGTTGTCCTGTTGTCCTGTGGTATTGTTGTCCTGTTGTCCTGTTGTCCTGCGGTTTTGTTGTCCTGCGTTATTGTTGTCCTGTTGTCCTGCGGTTTTGTTGTCCTGTTGTCCTGCGGTTTTGTTGTCCTGTTGTCCTGCGTTATTGTTGTCCTGTTGTCCTGTGGTATTGTTGTCCTGTTGTCCTGTGGTATTGTTGTCCTGCGGTTTTGTTGTCCTGCTTTATTGTTGTCCTGTTGTCCTGTGGTATTGTTGTCCTGTTGTCCTGCGGTTTTGTTGTCCTGTTGTCCTGTGGTATTGTTGTCCTGTTGTCCTGCGGTTTTGTTGTCCTGCTTTATTGTTGTCCTGTTGTCCTGTTGTCCTGTTGTCCTGTGGTTTTGTTGTCCTGCGGTTTTGTTGTCCTGCGTTATTGTTGTCCTGTTGTCCTGCGGTATTGTTGTCCTGTTGTCCTGCGTTATTGTTGTCCTGTTGTCCTGCGTTATTGTTGTCCTGTTGTCCTGCGGTATTGTTGTCCTGTTGTCCTGTGGTATTGTTGTCCTGCGGTTTTGTTGTCCTGCGTTATTGTTGTCCTGCAGTATTGTTGTCCTGTTGTCCTGCGGTATTGTTGTCCTGTTATCCTGCGGTATTGTTGTCCTGTTGTCCTGTGGTATTGTTGTCCTGTTGTCCTGTGGTATTGTTGTCCTGTTGTCCTGTTGTCCTGTTGTCCTGTTGTCCTGTTGTCCTGTTGTCCTGTTGTCCTGCGTTATTGTTGTCCTGTTGTCCTGCGGTTTTGTTGTCCTGCTTTATTGTTGTCCTGTTGTCCTGTTGTCATGCGGTTTTGTTGTCCTGTTGTCCTGCGTTATTGTTGTCCTGTTGTCCTGCGGTTTTGTTGTCCTGTTGTCCTGCGGTTTTGTTGTCCTGTTGTCCTGCGTTATTGTTGTCCTGTTGTCCTGCGGTTTTGTTGTCCTGTTGTCCTGTGGTATTGTTGTCCTGTTGTCCTGTTGTCCTGTTGTCCTGCGTTATTGTTGTCCTGTTGTCCTGCGGTTTTGTTGTCCTGCTTTATTGTTGTCCTGTTGTCCTGTTGTCATGCGGTTTTGTTGTCCTGTTGTCCTGCGTTATTGTTGTCCTGTTGTCCTGCGGTTTTGTTGTCCTGTTGTCCTGCGTTATTGTTGTCCTGTTGTCCTGCGGTTTTGTTGTCCTGCTTTATTGTTGTCCTGTTGTCCTGCTTTATTGTTGTCCTGTTGTCCTGTTGTCCTGTTGTCCTGTGGTTTTGTTGTCCTGTTGTCCTGTTGTCCTGTTGTCCTGCGGTTTTGTTGTCCTGCGTTATTGTTGTCCTGTTGTCCTGCGGTATTGTTGTCCTGTTGTCCTGCGGTATTGTTGTCCTGTTGTCCTGTTGTCCTGCGGTTTTGTTGTCCTGCGTTATTGTTGTCCTGCAGTATTGTTGTCCTGTTGTCCTGCGGTATTGTTGTCCTGTTGTCCTGCGGTATTGTTGTCCTGTTGTCCTGCGGTATTGTTGTCCTGTTGTCCTGTTGTCCTGCGGTTTTGTTGTCCTGCGTTATTGTTGTCCTGTTGTCCTGCGGTATTGTTGTCCTGTTGTCCTGCGGTATTGTTGTCCTGTTGTCCTGTTGTCCTGCGGTTTTGTTGTCCTGCGTTATTGTTGTCCTGCAGTATTGTTGTCCTGTTGTCCTGCGGTATTGTTGTCCTGTTGTCCTGCGGTATTGTTGTCCTGTTGTCCTGTGGTATTGTTGTCCTGCGGTTTTGTGGTCCTGTTTTCCTGTGGTATTGTTGTCCTGCGGTTTTGTTGTCCTGTTTTCCTGTGGTATTGTTGTCCTGTTGTCCTGCGGTTTTGTTGTCCTGCGTTATTGTTGTCCTGCGGTTTTGTTGTCCTGTTGTCCTGCGGTTTTGTTGTCCTGTTGTCCTGCGGTATTGTTGTCCTGTGGTTTTGTTGTCCTGCGGTTTTGTTGTCCTGTTGTCCTGCGGTATTGTTGTCCTGTGGTTTTGTTGTCCTGCGGTTTTGTTGTCCTGTTGTCATGCGGTTTTGTTGTCCTGTTGTCCTGCGGTATTGTTGTCCTGTTGTCCTGCGTTATTGTTGTCCTGTTGTCCTGTGGTATTGTTGTCCTGCGGTTTTGTTGTCCTGTTGTCCTGCGTTATTGTTGTCCTGTTGTCCTGCGGTTTTGTTGTCCTGTTGTCCTGCGGTTTTGTTGTCCTGTTGTCCTGCGTTACTGTTGTCCTGTGGTATTGTTGTCCTGTTGTCCTGTGGTATTGTTGTCCTGTTGTCCTGTGGTATTGTTGTCCTGTTGTCCTGCGTTATTGTTGTCCTGTTGTCCTGCGGTTTTGTTGTCCTGCTTTATTGTTGTCCTGTTGTCCTGCGGTTTTGTTGTCCTGTTGTCCTGTGGTATTGTTGTCCTGTTGTCCTGCGGTTTTGTTGTCCTGCTTTATTGTTGTCCTGTTGTCCTGCTTTATTGTTGTCCTGTTGTCCTGTTGTCCTGTTGTCCTGTGGTTTTGTTGTCCTGCGGTTTTGTTGTCCTGCGTTATTGTTGTCCTGTTGTCCTGCGGTATTGTTGTCCTGTTGTCCTGCGTTATTGTTGTCCTGTTGTCCTGCGTTATTGTTGTCCTGTTGTCCTGCGGTATTGTTGTCCTGTTGTCCTGTGGTATTGTTGTCCTGCGGTTTTGTTGTCCTGCGTTATTGTTGTCCTGCAGTATTGTTGTCCTGTTGTCCTGCGGTATTGTTGTCCTGTTGTCCTGCGGTATTGTTGTCCTGTTGTCCTGTGGTATTGTTGTCCTGTTGTCCTGTGGTATTGTTGTCCTGCGGTTTTGTGGTCCTGTTGTCCTGTGGTATTGTTGTCCTGTTGTCCTGCAGTATTGTTGTCCTGTTGTCCTGCGGTATTGTTGTCCTGTTGTCCTGCGGTATTGTTGTCCTGTTGTCCTGTGGTATTGTTGTCCTGTTGTCCTGTGGTATTGTTGTCCTGCGGTTTTGTGGTCCTGTTGTCCTGCGGTATTGTTGTCCTGTTGTCCTGCGGTATTGTTGTCCTGTTGTCCTGTGGTATTGTTGTCCTGTTGTCCTGTGGTATTGTTGTCCTGCGGTTTTGTGGTCCTGTTTTCCTGTGGTATTGTTGTCCTGCGGTTTTGTTGTCCTGTTTTCCTGTGGTATTGTTGTCCTGTGGTATTGTTGTCCTGTTGTCCTGTGGTATTGTTGTCCTGCGGTTTTGTTGTCCTGTTGTCCTGCGGTTTTGTTGTCCTGTTGTCCTGCGGTTTTGTTGTCCTGCGTTATTGTTGTCCTGCGGTTTTGTTGTCCTGTTGTCCTGCGGTATTGTTGTCCTGTGGTTTTGTTGTCCTGTGGTTTTGTTGTCCTGTTGTCCTGCGGTTTTGTTGTCCTGCGTTATTGTTGTCCTGCGGTTTTGTTGTCCTGCGGTATTGTTGTCCTGTTGTCCTGTGGTTTTGTTGTCCTGTTGTCCTGCGGTATTGTTGTCCTGTTGTCCTGCGGTTTTGTTGTCCTGTGGTTTTGTTGTCCTGCGGTATTGTTGTCCTGTTGTCCTGTGGTTTTGTTGTCCTGTTGTCCTGTGGTTTTGTTGTCCTGTTGTCCTGCGGTATTGTTGTCCTGTTGTCCTGCGGTTTTGTTGTCCTGTTGTCCTGCGGTATTGTTGTCCTGTTGTCCTGCGGTTTTGTTGTCCTGTGGTTTTGTTGTCCTGTTGTCCTGCGGTATTGTTGTCCTGTTGTCCTGCGGTTTTGTTGTCCTGCGGTTTTGTTGTCCTGTTGTCCTGCGGTATTGTTGTCCTGTTGTCCTGCGGTTTTGTTGTCCTGTGGTTTTGTTGTCCTGCAGTATTGTTGTCCTGCGGTATTGTTGTCCTGTGGTTTTGTTGTCCTGTTGTCCTGCGGTATTGTTGTCCTGCGGTATTGTTGTCCTGCGGTTTTGTTGTCCTGCGGTTTTGTTGTCCTGTTGTCCTGCGGTATTGTTGTCCTGTGGTTTTGTTGTCCTGCGGTTTTGTTGTCCTGTTGTCCTGCGGTATTGTTGTCCTGTGGTTTTGTTGTCCTGCGGTTTTGTTGTCCTGTTGTCATGCGGTTTTGTTGTCCTGTTGTCCTGCGGTATTGTTGTCCTGTGGTTTTGTTGTCATGCGGTTTTGTTGTCCTGTTGTCCTGTGGTTTTGTTGTCCTGTGGTTTTGTTGTCCTGCGGTTTTGTTGTCCTGTTGTCATGCGGTTTTGTTGTCCTGTTGTCCTGCGGTATTGTTGTCCTGTTGTCCTGTGGTTTTGTTGTCCTGCGGTTTTGTTGTCCTGTTGTCCTGCGGTATTGTTGTCCTGTTGTCCTGTGGTTTTGTTGTCCTGTGGTTTTGTTGTCCTGCGGTATTGTTGTCCTGTTGTCCTGCGGTATTGTTGTCCTGTTGTCCTGCGGTTTTGTTGTCCTGTTGTCCTGCGGTTTTGTTGTCCTGCGTTATTGTTGTCCTGCGGTTTTGTTGTCCTGTTGTCCTGCGGTTTTGTTGTCCTGTTGTCCTGCGGTATTGTTGTCCTGTGGTTTTGTTGTCCTGCGGTTTTGTTGTCCTGTTGTCCTGCGGTATTGTTGTCCTGTGGTTTTGTTGTCCTGCGGTTTTGTTGTCCTGTTGTCATGCGGTTTTGTTGTCCTGTTGTCCTGCGGTATTGTTGTCCTGTGGTTTTGTTGTCATGCGGTTTTGTTGTCCTGTTGTCCTGTGGTTTTGTTGTCCTGTGGTTTTGTTGTCCTGCGGTTTTGTTGTCCTGTTGTCATGCGGTTTTGTTGTCCTGTTGTCCTGCGGTATTGTTGTCCTGTTGTCCTGTGGTTTTGTTGTCCTGCGGTTTTGTTGTCCTGTTGTCCTGCGGTATTGTTGTCCTGTTGTCCTGTGGTTTTGTTGTCCTGTGGTTTTGTTGTCCTGCGGTATTGTTGTCCTGTTGTCCTGCGGTATTGTTGTCCTGTTGTCCTGCGGTATTGTTGTCCTGTTGTCCTGTTGTCCTGTGGTATTGTTGTCCTGTTGTCCTGTGGTATTGTTGTCCTGTTGTCCTGTGGTATTGTTGTCCTGTTGTCCTGCGGTATTGTTGTCCTCTTGTCCTGTGGTTTTGTTGTCCTGTTGTCCTGCGGTTTTGTTGTCCTGTTGTCCTGCGGTTTTGTTGTCCTGTTGTCCTGCGGTTTTGTTGTCCTGTTGTCCTGCGGTATTGTTGTCCTGTTGTCCTGCGGTTTTGTTGTCCTGTTGTCCTGTGGTTTTGTTGTCCTGTGGTTTTGTTGTCCTGCGGTTTTGTTGTCCTGTTGTCCTGTTGTCCTGTGGTTTTGTTGTCCTGTTGTCCTGTTGTCCTGTGGTTTTGTTGTCCTGTTGTCCTGTGGTTTTGTTGTCCTGTTGTCCTGTTGTCCTGTGGTTTTGTTGTCCTGTTGTCCTGTGGTTTTGTTGTCCTGTTGTCCTGTGGTTTTGTTGTCCTGTTGTCCTGTTGTCCTGTGGTTTTGTTGTCCTGTTGTCCTGTGGTTTTGTTGTCCTGTTGTCCTGTGGTTTTGTTGTCCTGTTGTCCTGTTGTCCTGTGGTTTTGTTGTCCTGTTGTCCTGTTGTCCTGTGGTTTTGTTGTCCTGTTGTCCTGTTGTCCTGTGGTTTTGTTGTCCTGCGGTTTTGTTGTCCTGTTGTCCTGCGGTTTTGTTGTCCTGTGGTTTTGTTGTCCTGCGGTTTTGTTGTCCTGTTGTCCTGTTGTCCTGTGGTTTTGTTGTCCTGTTGTCCTGTTGTCCTGTGGTTTTGTTGTCCTGTGGTTTTGTTGTCCTGCGGTTTTGTTGTCCTGTGGTTTTGTTGTCCTGTTGTCCTGTGGTTTTGTTGTCCTGTTGTCCTGTGGTTTTGTTGTCCTGTTGTCCTGTGGTTTTGTTGTCCTGTTGTCCTGCGGTATTGTTGTCCTGTTGTCCTGTGGTTTTGTTGTCCTGTGGTATTGTTGTCCTGTTGTCCTGTGGTATTGTTGTCCTGTGGTATTGTTGTCCTGTTGTCCTGCGGTATTGTTGTCCTGTGGTATTGTTGTCCTGTTGTCCTGTGGTATTGTTGTCCTGTGGTATTGTTGTCCTGTTGTCCTGTGGTATTGTTGTCCTGTGGTATTGTTGTCCTGTTGTCCTGCGGTATTGTTGTCCTGTTGTATTGTTGTCCTGTGGTATTGTTGTCCTGTTGTCCTGTGGTATTGTTGTCCTGTTGTCCTGCGGTATTGTTGTCCTGCGGTATTGTTGTCCCTTTGTATTGTTGTCCTGTGGTATTGTTGTCCTGTTGTCCTGTGGTATTGTTGTCCTGTTGTCCTGCGGTATTGTTGTCCTGTGGTATTGTTGTCCTGTTGTCCTGCGGTATTGTTGTCCTGCGGTATTGTTGTCCTGTTGTCCTGCGGTTTTGTTGTCCTGTTGTCCTGAGGTTTTGTTGTCCTGCGGTTTTGTTGTCCTGTTGTCCTGTGGTTTTGTTGTCCTGCAGTTTTGTTGTCCTGTTTTCCTGTGGTATTGTTGTCCTGTTGTCCTGTGGTATTGTTGTCCTGCGGTTTTGTTGTCCTGTTTTCCTGTGGTATTGTTGTCCTGTTGTCCTGTGGTATTGTTGTCCTGTTGTCCTGTGGTATTGTTGTCCTGCGGTTTTGTTGTCTTGCGGTTTTGTTGTCCTGCGGTTTTGTTGTCCTGTTGTCCTGCGGTTTTGTTGTCCTGTTGTCCTGCGGTTTTGTTGTCCTTTTGTCCTGCGGTTTTGTTGTCCTGTTGTCCTGCGGTTTTGTTGTCCTGTTGTCCTGCGGTTTTGTTGTCCTGTTGTCCTGCGGTTTTGTTGTCCTGTTGTCCTGTGGAATTGTTTGTATGAAGATGTCGGCTATCGTCAGTTCTGCCCATGCTGACTTTATCCATTGTGAAAGCAGTGAAGTGGTTTTGGGGCAAACATCTGCAGGGCTGTGTGGCTCCGTTGGAATGACAGATATCATTAATACATATATAGTGTAAGGCCTACATCAAGTCTGCAATCAATGGAGGATTATGAACAAGATGGCACTGACAGACATGGTCGCCTGGTTCCTGGCTCCTAAGAAACTTTGTAATATATATTTGGTTATATCTCATATTATTAGTTTTATAGATGGAAATCACTTTTGAAATTTAGAGCAACGGTAACTCACCAGCATTTCGACCAGAAATATGACTTTCCTAAATTGGATCCTTTGTTCAAGGCAATTCTACTTATCCCAGAGGCTGCTCAAGATGCCGCATGTTGACAAGAGGTATTCGGAGTGGACTTCTAGTCTGACTCAGGAGGCGTGCACACCATCCACCGCTTCCGAGTATATTACTCGCTAATGTTCAGTCTCTGGACAATAAAGTAGACGAGCTCAGGGCGAGGATCTTCTTCTAGAGAGACGACTGTAACATATTCTGTTTCACAGAATCATGGCTCTCTCCAGATGTACTGTCCCTGTCCATACAGCCAGCAGGGTTCTCAGTCCATCGCGCAGACAGGAATAAAGAACTCTCTGGGAAGAAGAAAGGTGGTAGTGTATGTTTCATGATTAACTACTCATGGTGTGATTGTGGTAATGTACAGTAACTCATGTCCTTTTGTTCACCTGACCTAGAATATCTCACAATGAAATGCCGACCGTATTACCTCCCGAGAGATTTCTCTTCGGTTATAGCCACTGCCGTGTATATTCCACCTAAAGCCGACACCATGAAGTCTCTCAAGGAACTACACTTGACTTTGTGCCAACGGGAAACCACATATGCGACTCACTACCTGGATATGTAGCAACATTTACATTTCTGTTTTTTTACATTGGATAAAAGTAGAGACTCAGAGCTACAAAATGGTATATCATACACTATATTTGTGGAAACATTGGGAAAATAATTCTGCTTTGAAAGTTGATCAACTTGTAAATTCCCTTTTGAGAAAACCGTCTTTCAATGGTTTGTTACTACCACTGGAGAGCCCTTCTGTGTCTACACCCATCCGGCATTGTTCACACCCTCTTCAGTCTTAGCCCCACCCATCTCTTTAAGGGTTGATCCAAGCGTTCTGTACTAACTTGCCAGCTACAATACTTCTAGACATCTGAGACAGAACAGCTCACTGAACATTACTCGCTCTGTGGTTCCGCGTTCAGAGCGCACACTGGACGCTCTAGCCAATAAGTAGGATTGTTCTGACCTCACAACTACAGTCAAGCACCCAAGCTAACTGGCTAACATTGGCTAGCTACTTCCAGACACATAATGAGAAAACACCCCACTCTGACCATTTTACTCGCCCTAGCAGAGCTGGTTAGGCAGTTGTCATGTTATCCAGAGCGTTGGTGACTGAAACTGTACTGCTGGCAGCAATTGAATTACCCTTTGTTGGCAATGTTACCTGACACAGGACATATTTAACGGGCGTTCAAAAATTATAGCTAGATGGGTAAACAATGAATCCCAAAGCATGACGTAACGTTAGTTAGCGAGCCAGCTAGCTGACAGTACACTTTCACTTGAAATGAAAATACTTTGTCAAAATTAGAGTGTAGTCGTTTGCTAAGACATGTAGCTAGCTAGCTAGCAAAACAATGGACCATAATCACGACTCATGACGTCACTACCCTGCATGAATCTGCAGGTAACTAACCACCAGGTTATATGGCTATAACTAGTCAAACAAATGTGTCTGAGAGATGAAGAATAAGATCATACACATAAGGTTAGATAGCGACCCAGCCAGCTAACATTAGATAACTAACAGTACACTTGAAATGAAACCACAAAATTAGAAACGTGTAATATCTGAAAATCTTACCAGTATACCTCATGGTTGGACGTGTCTGTCTGATACGTGGTTGCCTTAGTTTGACAGTGTAATCCAGACTGGTGGTGGTTTCTCCATCTCCATAGCGATCACAGTGGAATTCCACTGATTTCAAAACTCGGTCCTCCAGATAGTGGAGAGCATACACAACGTTAGCTAGCGAGCCAGTCAGCTAATGTTAGCTAGCGAGCCAGTCAGCTAACGAGCCAGTCAGCTAATGTTAGCTAGCGAGCCAGTCAGCTAACGAGCCAGTCAGCTAATGTTAGCTAGCGAGCCAGTCAGCTAACGAGCCAGTCAGCTAATGTTAGCTAGCTAACAGTACACTTTAAATTGACATTAGGTTTATGCAGTTTTACAATAAAACAAATGTAAATGCTACTTTCGACACGATTACCTTTATGGTAGACCAATCCAAACTCATCTCTAGGCATGTCCAGCCCACTCATTATCTCATGCAATCATGGCTAGTGTAAAGGCTGCTCACTTTTTCTGTGGCTAGGCCTGTAATTTAAAAAATTGTATTCGTATTTACAGATGGCATACAAGTCTGATATTAAGGCACATGTTAGAGTTTCTGCCCCCCCAAAAATGCATTTTGATAAAAACAAATATTATTATTAAATACTTTTTTCTTTACATAATTGAATGTGCTGACAACAAAATCACACAAAAATTATCAACGGAAATCAAATTTATCAACCCATGGAGGTCTGGATTTGGAGTCACACAAAATTAAAGTGGAAAACCACACTACAGGCTGATCCAACTTTGATGTAATGTCCTTAAAACAAGTCAAAATGAGGCTCAGTAGTGTGTGTGGCCTCCACGTGCCTGTATGACCTCCCTACAACGCCTGGGCATGCTCCTGATGAGGTGGCGGATGGTCTCCTGAGAGATCTCCTCCCAGACCTGGACTAAAGCATCCGCCAACTCCTGGACAGTCTGTGGTGCAATGGAGCTGTCCCAGATGTGCTCAATTGGATTCAGGTCTGGGGAACGGGTGGGCAAGTCCATAGCATCAATGCCTTCCTCTTGCAGGAACTGCTGACACACTCCAGCCACATGAGGTCGAGCATTGTCTTGCATTAGGAGGAACCCAGGGTCAACCGCACCAGCATATGGTCTCACAAGGGGTCTGAGGATCTCATCTCGATACCTAATGGCAGTCAGGCTACCTCTGGCGAGCATATGGAGGGCTGTGCGGCCCCCCAAAGAAATGCCACCCCACACCATGACTGACCCACCGCCAAACCGGTCATGCTGAAGGATGTTGCAGGCAGCAGAACGTTCTCCACGGCGTCTCCAGACTCTGTCACGTCTGTCACATGTGCTCAGTGTGAACCTGCTTTCATCTGTGAAGAGCACAGGGCGCCAGTGGCGTATTTGCCAATCTTGGTGTTCTCTGGCAAATGCCACCTGTGGACGTCGGGCCCTCATACCACCCTCATGGAGTCTGTGAGGGTACCACCCTCATGCACATTTGTGGCCTGCTGGAGGTCATTTTGCAAGGCTCTGGCAGTGCTCCTACTGCTCCTCCTTGCACAAAGGCGGAGGTAGCGGTCCTGCTGCTGGGTTGTTGCCCTCCTACGGCCTCCTCCACGTCTCCTGATGTACTGGCCTGTCTCCTGGTAGCGCCTCCATGCTCTGGACACTACGCTGACAGACACAGCAAACCTTCTTGCCACAGCTTACATTGATGTGCTATCCTGGATGAGCTGCACTACCTGAGCCACTTGTGTGGGTTGTAGACTCCGTCTCATGCTACCACTAGAGTGAAAGCACCGCCAGCATTCAAAAGTGACCAAAACATCAGCCAGGAAGCATAGGAACTGAGAAGTGGTCTGTGGTCACCACCTGCAGAACCACTCCTTTATTGGGGGTGTCTTGCTAATTGCCTATAATTTCCACCTGTTGTCTATTCCATTTGCACAACAGCATGGGAAATGTATTGTCAATCAGTGTTGCTTCATAAGTGGACCGTTTGCTTTTGGAGTTACATTGTGTTGTTTAAGTGTTCCCTTTATTTTTTTGAGCAGTGTATTTCAATACATTTATTTCAATTGACTGCTTTCCTTACATGAACTGTAACTCAGTAAAATCTTTTACATTGTTGCATGTTGCGTTTTTTTGTTCATTTTAGCCATTGCTTAAAGAAATAAGCAAACACGTTTGGTGTTCGCCAAAAGGCATGTGGGAGACTCCCCAAACATATGGAAGAAGGTTCTCTGGTCAGATGAGACTAAAATGTAGCTTTTTGGCCATCATGGAAAAAGCTATGTCTGGCGCAAACCCAACACCTCTCATCACCCAGAGAATACCATCCCCACAGTGAAGCATGGTGGTGGCAGCATCATGCTGTGGGGATGTTTGGGATCGGGGACTGGGAAACTGGTCAGAATTGAAAGAATGATGGATGACACTAAATACAGGGAAATTCTTGAGGGAAACCTGTTTCAGTCTTCCAAAGATTTGAGACTGGGACGGAGGTTCACCTTCCAGCAGGACAATAACCCTAAGCATACTGGTACAGCAACACTTGAGTGGTTTAAGGGGAAATATTTAAATGTCTTGGAATGGCCTAGTCAAAGCCCAGACCTCAATCCAATTGTGAATCTGTGGTATGACTTAAAGATTGCTGTACACCAGCGGAACCCATCCAACTTGAAGAAACTGGAGCAGTTTTGCCTTGAAGAATGGGGGGAAAATCCCAGTGGCTAGATGTGTCAAGCTTATAGAGACATACCCCAAGAGACTTGCAGCTGTAATTGCTGCAAAAGGTGTATCTACAAAGTATTGATTTCGAGGGGGTGAATAGTTATGCACGCTCAAGTGCTTTGTTTATTTCCTATAACAAATATTGGCTACCACAGCATTCTGCAGCAATACGCCATCCCATCTGGTTTGGGCTTAGTGGGACTATCATTTGTTTTTCAGCAGGACGATGACCCAACACACCTCCAGGCAGTGTAAGAGCTATTTTACCAAGAAGGAGAGTGATGGAGTGCTGCATCAGTTGACCTGGCCTCCACAATCACCAGACCTCAACCAAATTGAGATGGTTTGGGATGAGTCGGACTGCAGAGTGAAGGAAAAGCAGCCAACAAGTGCCCAGCATATGTGGGAACTCCTTCAGTAGTGTTGGAAAACCATTCCAGGTGAAGCTGGTTGAGAGAATGCCAATAGTGTGAAAAGCTGTCAAGGCAAATGATGGCTATTTGAAGAATCTCAAATTCTTTAATATATTTTGATTTGTTTAACACTTTTTCTGGTTACTACTTGATTCCATCCATATGTGTTATTTCATAGTTGATGTCTTCACTATTATTCTACAATGTAGAAAATAAATGAAACCCCTTGAATGAGTCGGCGTTGTAAAACCTTTGACCAGCGGTATATATGGTATATATACACATATATATGGAATAGAAAGATACCATTCACTGGAACACTGCTGCTGATAAATGAGTGGTCTATCTGTCTAACATGTTGTACTGTGCAGTGCTACCATCTAGTGGCCAGCTATAGTAGTGAACGTTCCTCTGGTGGTTTGGACAGAAGTCAACGACATGAACTACAACAAAATGGGAATGAAGGAAATAAGGAATTGACTCAAACTTTGTTTATTTCAAATCATCCTTTGAAAGGAACTCTAACAACATTTTACTATTAACTTTTAAAATGGACAAATTCCAATCCACACATATTTTCCACAGCAGGAAATGTTTAATGCGTAAATGTATGAAAGGCTTGAAACACATTTTAAAAGGCCAAAGTCCCATTTTTAAAACCAACTGTGTGGATGAATAGAATCTGACAGCAGCCAGCAACACAAGCCAGTCTGTTGTCATTATGTAACCTGGAGTGAATCTAGCCAAGCCTCACAGTGTCTTACAGTAGGCAGCCTGGGTCTGTTCCGGACTGGGCCACAACAGAACAGCAGGAACCCTCCCTAGCTCTGGACCCTGTTAGACGAATCCGCAAAGCGTCTTAGATTAAAATGATTCAGATTGTTAGGGACAAGGAGGACCTGATCCTAGACCAGTACTACTCTTAAAGACCCTTTGTGGAGAGACTACCCTCCTCAGAACCAACAGTAGAACAGAGAGAGAGAGGTTATCCTCATCAGAACCAACAGTAGAACAGAGAGAGAGAGGTTATCCTCATCAGAACCAACAGTAGAACAGAGGTTATCCTCATCAGAACCAACAGTAGAACAGAGAGAGAGAGGTTATCCTCATCAGAACCAACAGTAGAACAGAGGTTATCCTCCTTAGAACCAACAGTAGAACAGAGAGAGAGAGGTTATCCTCATCAGAACCAACAGTAAAACAGAGGTTATCCTCCTTAGAACCAACAGTAGAACAGAGAGAGAGAGGTTATCCTCATCAGAACCAACAGTAAAACAGAGGTTACCCTTCTCAGAACCAACAGTAGAACAGAGAGAGAGGTTATCCTCCTTAGAACCAACAGTAGAACAGAGAGGGTATCCTCCTCAGAACCAACAGTTAACACTGGACGGCTAGTGTCCTCTTTTCGATGACATTTTTCATAATTGAATGGAAACATGTATGAATGTCAAGGCATTGCATCATATTAAACACCCTAATCTCAAGTATTCAGCCCCTTGGATTTTGTTGTTAAAATTGGATTGGAATGGATTTGATTTATTGTTCTACACAAAATACATTTCTACAAATTAATAAAAACAAATAACAAAAATCATTGCATAAAAATTCACCTCCTTTGTTTAAGCAAACCTAAATGAGTTCAGGAGTAAATTGTTGCTTAACAAATTATAGGTTACCTGTACTGTATGAAATAGTAGGGTTTGACATGATTCCTGATTGACTACCCCTTCCTCTGTCCCCCATACATACGAAAGGTCCCTCCGTCAACTATTGAATTTCAAGCACAGATTAAACTACAAAGACCAGGGAGCTTTTTTGAAAGTCTCATTGCCACCCAGACACAACAAGTGTACAGTCTTCCTTCTGAATGGAGGGCAGGAAGGATAATACCATGAGACCCTTGGTGAGTTTAAAATAGCTACAGAGTGTAATGGCTGTGACAGGAGATAACCGAGGACAGCTCAACAACTCCAAAACAAGCATCCTGTATCTAACAAGGCACTGAAGTAAAACTTTCTTTTAAACACGGCAAAATGAATAAACATTTTGGCATAAATGCTAAGTCTTATGTTTGGGGCAAAGCCAACATGTCACTGAGTAACTGCCTCGTCCTAACCTGACACACCAGGCTACATAAAACTGGAGTGCCTTACCAAGATGACATCGCATGTTGCCGAGTGGCCTAGTTACAGTTTAGAGACTTAAATCTGCTTGAAAATATGTAGACTTTTGCACAATTGAGGTGTGGAAAGCTCTCAGGGGGAAGTTCAGACCATAGCACATCGCTGTGTTGGCTTTTTATACACTTTCCTGTCTACGGAGTGACCTCAGCCACGGTTGGTGCCGTTTGAGATGGAGGACGGCCTTATTTCTACTACAGCATATTGGATGGCTGTTATTCATATTTCATTCACCCAGTTCAATGTATCATCGATATGTTTAGGCCACGACATGATACTCTAATTTGACCTATACCCATCATGAGGTTGCTACAACAGACTTAGAATGAAAGTTTACAATGCAGGTGAAAAGGTTGAGAGAATAATTTGAGTAATCAAGGTGACAGCCAGTGAGAACATTAAATACTGCCTTACACCCTCTTGCCTGCCTCTAGCGTGTAATCATTTATTCTGTTTTGCTAATAAAACAAGAGTTTCTATTGGACAAATTCAGGTAGGTCCCTCCCCATTTTGTGCCATTTGCTTAAGAAACGTTTTGTAACAGAATCGTCAGAATTAAACACCCGCCCTGTTTACCTTCATTTTATTCTTGATAGAAATAACACCATTCATTGTCATTTATAATCAATAATTTATTTAACTAGGGAAGTCGGTTAAGAACAAATTCTTATTTTCAATGACGGCCTAGGAACAGTGGGTTAACTGCCTTGTTCAGGGACAGAACGACAGATTTGTACCTTGTCAGCTCGGGGATTCGAACTTGCTCTAACCACGAGGCTACCCTGCCGCTAGGTAAAATGAGTAAGCTGTTTGGAGATAGCCTACATATAGTAACTGGTCTAGATCATTGTTCCTGGAGACAAATGTGAAACCAGTCCTATAGAGGCCAAATTAAAATCATATCAACATGATGTGTTACGGCCCCTTGCCACAGTGAAATAGACTATAAAATAGCTGTTATGCCCTAATAACTTGCAGGGATTGACATTTGAAGACCCAATCTGTAGGCCTTTAAATGGCCAAACCTGATTTATTCTCTTTAGAATGTTTTCATTGTTTTCTCAGTTTATCTTTACAATGTGTATCGTGTTAAATATGAGCCACTATCGGGAGCCACCGTCAGTAATACCCACATGCAGTTCTAACTTTCACTCTAGTTTCCTACATTTAGCACCATTCCCCTTCCTTCCTCGGTCGTCTTGTCGTTGTTCCAGGGTGACATTAGGCTAACGGTGTCTATTAGAGTCCTTATGGAACTCGGACGTAGCAGTTTAAACCTGCCGCACGGTTCATCACAGCTCCATGTTTAGTTCATACGACTACTGTCCACATTTTCCCACCTTCCAATATTTTATGGATTGAACTTGAATACGCCGACTTTCAGGATGAATCGTAACACTATTTATGATTCAATAATATATTTAATACGTAAAGGCTCACCAAACCTGATTAGAATGATTCACTTTCCTAACATCGGCACGAAATAACCCACAAAAATCTACGAGTTGGTGCTGAAAGAGATCAATATATCTAGATGCTTAATTTCATCGATCCATAATATTCTCTCTTTTGTCTGTAGACAAAATTCAAATTTTAAAAAGGTACAGCATATTTAAAGGGATGGCTTTCGATAAATGTACTGAAAACACTGTTGAATGTGAACTTCACAACAAAGGAAATAATCGGTTAGCCAGCAAGTGGGAGGTTTGTCAGTGATTGAATGATATTTATTCATTGAGGGCATGGTAGCCACACCTGTAGAGCGCAATACATGCTTGGTAAGTCTGAATACCAACTGAGAAGTGCAAAAGGCATTTCCTCAGTCTGAATTGGCCCCTTAGATACCAACCCAAGAAGACTCACAGCTGTAATCGCTGCCAAAATGTGATTCTAACATGTATTGACTCAGAGGGTTGAATACTTATCTCAATCAAGGTTTATATGGGTGGGTCTAATCCTGGTTGGTTAAAACCACATTCCAGCCATTGTCTATTCTACAAGTTACCACAGGCTAAATCTATGACGTTAAAATGTCTATTTACTCTGAGCAATCCACTCTCTCATCAGCCCAACCAGGCAACTTATAAACTTGATCTCCACTATAAAAACCATCTAGACATTATCTCACATTTCTTTTAGATTAACAATTGGTTTTCAACAGCGGAGATTTGTAATAGCCTTGCGTTTGCAAAATATTAAAAAAAATAATAATACAATATTGAAATTGGATCTCCAGCTATTAATGAACATGTCAGGACAAACAGGCAGCTTCTCTCAGCCAGTCGAAATCATGACTCAGCATCATTTTTATGGATCTATACAAACGAAATGTCAACAGAAAAACAGTAACTGTAGCTCGTTTGCTGTCATTCCAGCTTCAGTTTGGGGGGAGGGAGGGGAAGAGAGAGAGAGAGAGAGAGAACCAGACAGCGTTCCATGCCAGGAGAAATCATTAGCTCATTGTTATGGAGGTATCCCGAAAGAGTCACTAGAAAACAGCTTAAACCCCAGCTACTGTGCTGTTATTCTGGCTACACTGTTTGACATGCCTGTGTTAGCCAAATAGCAAGCAAGGGATAAGACCATTGCCAGCCATCATGGCAATGGAACATTTAGAACGAACGACTGGGTCTCGTCCATAGATTCAGAATAAAAGGACAACGACTGGGTCTCGTCCATAGATACAGAATAAAAGGACAACAACTGGGTCTCGTCCCTAGATACAGAACAAAAGGACAACGACTGGGTCTCGTCCATAGATACAGAACAAAAGGACAACGACTGGGTCTCGTCCCTAGATACAGAATAAAAGGACAACGACTGGGTCTCGTCCATAGACACAGAACAACAAGGACAACGACTGGGTCTCGTCCATAGATACAGAACAACAAGGACAACGACTGGGTCTCGTCCATAGACACAGAACAAAAGGGCAACGACTGGGTCTCGTCCCTAGACACAGAACAAAAGGACAACGACTGGTTCGCGTCCCTAGACACAGAACAAAAGGACAACGACTGGGTCTCGTCCCTAGACACAGAACAAAAGGACAACGACTGGGTCTCGTCCATAGACACAGAACAAAAGGACAACGACTGGGTCGCGTCCATAGACACAGAACAACAAGGACAACGACTGGGTCGCGTCCATAGACACAGAATAAAAGGACAACGACTGGGTCGCGTCCCTAGACACAGAATAAAAGGACAACGACTGGGTCGCGTTCCTAGACACAGAATAAAAGGACAACGACTGGGTCTCGTCCATAGACACAGAACAAAAGGACAACGACTGGGTCGCGTTCCTAGACACAGAATAAAAGGACAACGACTGGGTCTCGTCCATAGACACAGAACAAAAGGACAACGACTGGGTCTCGTCCCTAGACACAGAATAAAAGGACAACGACTGGGTCTCGTCCCTAGACACAGAACAAAAGGACAACGACTGGGTCTCGTCCCTAGACACAGAACAAAAGGACAACAACTGGGTCTCGTCCATAGACACAGAACAAAAGGACAACGACTGGGTCGCGTCCCTAGACACAGAATAAAAGGACAACGACTGGGTCGCGTCCATAGATACAGAACAACAAGGACAACGACTGGGTCTCGTTCCTAGATACAGAACAACAAGGACAACGACTGGGTCTCATCCCTAGACACAGAACAAAAGGACAACTGGGTCGCGTCCCTAGACACAGAACAAAAGGACAACGACTGGGTCGCGTCCCTAGACACAGAACAACAAGGACAACGACTGGGTCTCGTCCCTAGACACAGAACAAAAGGACAACGACTGGGTCGCGTCCATAGACACAGAACAAAAGGACAACGACTGGGTCGCGTCCCTAGAAACAGAACAACAAGGACAACGACTGGGTCTCGTCCCTAGACACAGAATAAAAGGACAACGACTGGGTCGCGTCCCTAGACACAGAACAACAAGGACAACGACTGGGTCGCGTCCATAGACACAGAACAACAAGGACAACGACTGGGTCGCGTCCCTAGACACAGAACAAAAGGACAACGACTGGGTCTCGTCCCTAGACACAGAACAAAAGGACAACGACTGGGTCTCGTCCCTAGACACAGAACAAAAGGACAACGACTGGGTCGCGTCCATAGACACAGAACAACAAGGACAACGACTGGGTCGCGTCCCTAGACACAGAACAAAAGGACAACGACTGGGTCGCGTCCCTAGACACAGAACAACAAGGACAACGACTGGGTCGCGTCCATAGACACAGAACAACAAGGACAACGACTAGGTCGCGTCCCTAGACACAGAACAAAAGGACAACGACTGGGTCTCGTCCCTAGACACAGAACAAAAGGACAACGACTGGGTCTCGTCCCTAGACACAGAACAAAAGGACAACGACTGGTTCTCGTCCCTAGACACAGAACAAAAGGACAACGACTGGGTCTCGTCCCTAGACACAGAACAAAAGGACAACGACTGGGTCTCGTCCCTAGACACAGAACAACAAGGACAACGACTGGTTCTCGTCCCTAGACACAGAACAAAAGGACAACGACTGGGTCGCGTCCCTAGACACAGAACAAAAGGACAACGACTGGGTCGCGTCCCTAGACACAGAACAAAAGGACAACGACTGGGTCGCGTCCCTAGACACAGAATAAAAGGACAACGACTGGGTCGCGTCCCTATACACAGAACAAAAGGACAACGACTGGGTCGCGTCTCTGGCAACCCGAACCGATAGAATGACCAACCAGCCGGCTTGGGTAGCAACCCTAGATTTGCGTCGGGACTATATCTCGTGGAAGGATGAAACTGTATGAGTAAATTCATCAAAGTAATGTTTATGAAAATATGTTAATAACCCGCATAAAAGTGATAATGCCCTGGGAGCTGGTGTTCACCTCGGGCCTAACACCCGCGCCAATATAACCTCCAAACATCGGCTTCATCACTTGAATATTACAGCTTCATGTATTACTTAAGAAGAAGAAAAGATCCCGTTTCCAAGGGGGTGAATAACGTATATATTGTAGATAGGACAATAGTGCATAGTGTTCAAAATGGCTCAATCACTGAGATTTCCAGTGTGAAGGAATCCTTAGCTACAGCAGTGGGCCTTGGACCTCATGATCCAAGAAGAACAGAAATTGTTAAATCAGTCAAGTCAGGAAATTCATTCAAATTAGATTTAACATATTGAGAATCGATCGCTTGTAATTTTCCATAGGGAATTCCCCAATTTTAGACACTAAAGTGGAACGGAACCCTAATGCAATAGGATACACTGTACGTATGGAGACGATCAGAGACAGGGATCCTCCAGTTCAGAAGTAGAGACGGTCGGAGATGGCGGCCGGTAGGTGTGTCATCACCTGCATCCTGATCCACCAGTGAGGCTCCATGGGGTTATAGCGCGTGAACGGGCGGCGTGACGTGATGGCGTCGGTGATGTCATCTAGGACGGGCTGGACATCTTTCTGTCCGCTGCTACAGTATGACCTCATCAGAGCCATGTGTTTGTCGAAGTGGGCGTGGCCATAGTCCTCCTGGACACCAGGGGGCGCCTCGCGCCACAGTTTATCAGCAGTGGTCGCCACAATGTCCCGGGTCAGGATGCCCGTTGCCACAATGAAGTTCCCCGGCTCGATGACGGAGACCTTGACCCCCCAGGCCTTCATCTCGTAACGTAGACAGTCGGAGAACGCTTCCACGCCATATTTAGATACGCAGTATGGAGAACGCAGGGCATTGCCCATCCGCCCATACATACTGGCCAGGTTGACCACACGACCTGCAACACAGTGGCATTAGGTTATTACGTAGATCAATACCTATTTAACAACACAGTGGCATTAGGTTATTACATAGATCAATATCTATTTAACACAGTGATTTAGAACACATTAAAAAAGGTAGATTAATCGATGCACAAAGTAAACAGCAATCGATTTCTGAAACACAGAAAAGTATTGCATCACTCTCATATGAATATCTGAGGTGCTGCTGGTGACAACAACATAACGCTGAGTCTACCTTTTCACTTTTTATTTCTAGAAGAAAAGCAGTATGAACCCAAGCTCTGAGCCTGTTAGTAAATGCTCCAGTGGCATGCCTCTACAGTCCAACTAGCCTCAAAACCACATCTTAAAAACATTCTTCAGGAGCTTTACAGAGCAGCGACTGATTGACCAAAGCGCTAGTCAGTTGGTCACTAATTTTCTACCAGCTCAATGCAGTACATTACATTCCACACAAACAACATTATGCCTAAACAGAGCCCCCGTACCACCACCGCAGCCTAAACAGAGCCCCCGTACCACCACCGCAGCCTAAACAGAGCCCCCGTACCACCACCGCAGCCTAAACAGAGCCCCCGTACCACCACCGCGGCCCAAACAGAGCCCCCGTACCACCACCGCAGCCTAAACAGAGCCCCCGTACCACCACCACCGCAGCCTAAACAGAGCCCCCGTACCACCACCGAAACAGAGCCCCCGTACCACCACCACCGCAGCCTAAACAGAGCCCCCGTACCACCACCACCGCAGCACCACCACCTAAACAGAGCCCCCGTACCACCACCACCACCACCACCTAAACAGAGCCCCCGTACCACCACCACCGCAGCCTAAACAGAGCCCCCGTACCACCACCACCGCAGCCTAAACAGAGCCCCCGTACCACCACCACCACTACCGTACCACCACCACCTAAACAGAGCCCCCGTACCACCACCACCACCACCTAAACAGAGCCCCCGTACCACCACCACCACCACCTAAACAGAGCCCCCGTACCACCACCACCTAAACAGAGCCCCCGTACCACCACCACCTTAAGCTTAGTGACAAGCATGGAGGGGACAATGGGTGTTTAACACTGAGCTGTAGTCAATGAACAGCATTCTCACATAGGTATTCCTCTTATCTAGATGGGTGAGCACAGTGTGGAGTGCAATAGATGGATCGGGTGGGGTGGTATGAAAATTGGAGTGTGTCTAGGGTTTCTGGGATGGTGGAGTTAATGTGAGCCATGACCAGCCTGTCAAAGCACTTCATGACTACAGATGTGAGTGCTACAGGGCAGTAGTTATTTAGTACTTGTGTCTGAAGCAGTTGTGTGTGGCTGACCTTTGGCCCTACGGATGAGGGGCAGGAGGGCCTTGGTGACCCTGATAACCCCCCACAGGTTGACCTCTGACACCTGTCGGTACGTCTCCATGGTCGTAAACTCCACCTCTCCAAACGTAGACACACCTGCGTTGTTCAGCACCGCCCACAGACCTGATCAGGGGAATAGAGAAGGTTATGACTTGGTCTCCTTCAGTGTCTCCATTGACACATTTTCTTCTTGATTTAACATAGTCACAGCCTGAATTCAGCATTTACACACAATACCCCATAACGACAAAGTGAAAACATGTTTAGAAATGTATGCAAATTTACTGAAAATGAAATACAGAAAATCGAATTTACATACAGTACCAGTCAAAAGTTTGGACACACCCACTCATTCCAGGGTTTTTCTTTATTTTTACTATTTCATTCATTGTAGAATAATAGTGAAGATATTAAACTATGGAATCATGTAGTAACCAACAAAAAAAAAAGTTAAACAAATCAAAATATATTTTAGATTCTTCAAAGTAGCCACCCTTCGCCTTGACAGCTTTGCACACTCTTGGCACTCTCTCAAGCGTTATGAGCAATGCTTTTCCAACAGTCTTGAATGAGTTCCCACATATGCTGAGCACTTGTTGGCTAATTTTCCTTCACTCTGCGGTCCTACTCATCCCAAACCAAGTGACAACTGACAAGCCCTTAACCAACAGTGTAGACTTTACCATGAAATGCTGACTGACAAGCCCTTAACCAACCTATTAGTTCCACCACCCACACATGCAATGACATCTCCTGGTTTCAATGATGTTTCTAGAGACAATATCTCTCTCTTCATCACTCAATACCTAGGTTTACCTCCACTGTATTCACATCCTACCATACCTTTGTCTGTACATTATACCTTGATGCTATTTTATCGCCCCCAGAAACCTCCTTTTACTCTCTGTTCCAGACGTTCTAGAAGACCAATTCTTATTGCTTTTAGCCGCACCCTTATTCTACTCCTCCTATGTTCCTCTGGCGATGTAGAGGTGAATCCAGGCCCTGCAGTGCCTAGCTCCACTCCTATTCCCCAGGCGCTCTCTTTTGACGACTTGTGTAACCGTAATAGCCTTGGTTTCATGCATGTTAACATTAGAAGCCTCCTCCCTAAGTTTGTTCTATTCACTGCTTTAGCACACTCTGCCAACCCGGATGTTCTAGCTGTGTCTGAATCCTGGCTTAGGAAGACCACCAAAAATTCAGAAATTTTAATTCCAAACTACAACATTTTCAGACAAGATAGAACTGCCAAAGGGGGCGGTGTTGCAATCTACTGCAAAGATAGCCTGCAGAGTTCTGTCCTACTATCCAGGTCTGTACCCAAACAATTTGAACTTCTACTTTTAAAAATCCACCTCTCTAAAAACAAGTCTCTCACCGTTGCTGCCTGCTATAGACCACCCTCTGCCCCCAGCTGTGCTCTGGACACCATATGTGAACTGATTGCCCCCCATCTATCTTCAGAGCTCGTGCTGCTAGGCGACCTAAACTGGAACATGCTTAACACCCCAGCCATCCTACAATCTAAACTTGATGCCCTCAATCTCACACAAATTATCAATGAACCTACCAGGTACCTCCCCAAAGCCTTAAACACGGGCACCCTCATAGATATCATCCTAACCAACTTCCCCTCTAAATACACCTCTGCTGTCTTCAACCAAGATCTCAGCGATCACTGCCTCATTGCCTGCATCCGTAATGGGTCAGCGGTCAAACGACCTCCACTCATCACTGTAAAACGCTCCCTGAAACACTTCAGCGAGCAGGCCTTTCTAATCGACCTGGCCGGGGTATCCTGGAAGGATATTGATCTCATCCCGTCAGTAGAGGATGCCTGGATATTTTTTATAAATGCCTTCCTAACCATCTTAAATAAACATGCCCCATTCAAGAAATGTAAAACCAGGAACAGATATAGCCCTTGGTTCTCCCCAGACCTGACTGCCCTTAACCAACACAAAAACATCCTATGGCGTTCTGCATTAGCATCGAACAGCCCCCGTGGTATGCAGCTGTTCAGGGAAGCTAGAAACCATTATACACAGGCAGTTAGAAAAGCCAAGGCTAGCTTTTTCAAGCAGAAATTTTCTTCCTGCAACACAAACTCAAAAAAGTTCTGGGACACTGTAAAGTCCATGGAGAATAAGAACACCTCCTCCCAGCTGCCCACTGCACTGAAGATAGGAAACACTGTCACCACTGATAAATCCACCATAATTGAGAATTTCAATAAGCATTTTTCTACGGCTGGCCATGCTTTCCACCTGGTTACTCCTACCCCGGTCAACAGCACTGCACCCCCAACAGCAACTCGCCCAAGCCTTCCCTATTTCTAATTCTCCCAAATCCATTCAGCTGATCTTCTGAAAGAGCTGCAAAATCTGGACCCCTACAAATCAGCCGGGCTAGACAATCTGGACCCTTTCTTTCTAAAATGATCTGCCGAAATTGTTGCCACCCCTATTACTAGCCTGTTCAACCTCTCTTTCGTGTCGTCTGAGATTCCCAAAGATTGGAAAGCAGCTGCGGTCATCCCCCTCTTCAAAGGGTGGGACACTCTTGACCCAAACTGCTACAGACCTAGATCTATCCTACCATGCCTTTCTAAGGTCTTCGAAAGCCAAGTCAACAAACAGATTACCGACCATTTCGAATCTCACCATACCTTCTCTGCTATGCAATCTGGTTTCAGAGCTGGTCATGGGTGCACCTCAGCCATGCTCAAGGTCCTAAACGATATCTTAACAGCCAGAAACATTACTGTGCAGCCATATTCATTGATCTGGCCAAGGCTTTCGACTCTGTCAATCACCACATCCTCATCGGCAGACTCGACAGCCTTGGTTTCTCAAATGATTGCCTCGCCTGGTTCACTAACTACTTCTCTGATAGAGTTCAGTGTGTCAAATCGGAGGGTCTGCTGTCCGGACCTCTGGCAGTCTCTATGGGGGTGCCACAGGGTTCAATTCTTGGACCTACTCTCTTCTCTGTATACATCAATGAGGTCGCTCTTGCTGCTGGTGAGTCTCTGATCCACCTCTACGCAGACGACACCATTCTGTATACTTCCGGCCCTTCTTTGGACACTGTTAACAACCCTCCAGGCAAGCTTCAATGCCATACAACTCTCCTTCCGTGGCCTCCAATTGCTCTTAAATACAAGTAAAACTAAATGCATGCTCTTCAACCGATCGCTACCTGCACCTACCCGCCTGTCCAACATCACTACTCTGGACGGCTCTGACTTAGAATACGTGGACAACTACAAATACTTAGGTGTCTGGTTAGACTGTAAACTCTCCTTCCAGACCCATATCAAACATCTCCAATCCAAAGTTAAATCTAGAATTGGCTTCCTATTTCACAACAAAGCATCCTTCACTCATGCTGCCAAACATACCCTTGTAAAACTGACCATCCTACCAATCCTCGACTTTGGCGATGTCATTTACAAAATAGCCTCCAATACCCTACTCAACAAATTGGATGCAGTCTATCACAGTGCAATCCGTTTTGTCACCAAAGCCCCATATACTACCCACCACTGCGACCTGTACGCTCTCGTTGGCTGGCCCTCGCTTCATACTCGTCGCCAAACCCACTGGCTCCATGTCATCTACAAGACCCTGCTAGGTAAAGTCCCCCCTTATCTCAGCTCGCTGGTCACCATAGCATCTCCCACCTGTAGCACACGCTCCAGCAGGTATATCTCTCTAGTCACCCCCAAAACCAATTCTTTCTTTGGCCGCCTCTCCTTCCAGTTCTCTGCTGCCAATGACTGGAACGAACTACAAAAATCTCTGAAACTGGAAACACTTATCTCCCTCACTAGCTTTAAGCACCAACTGTCAGAGCAGCTCACAGACTACTGCACCTGTACATAGCCCACCTATAATTTAGCCCAAACAACTACCTCTTTCCCAACTGTATTTTATTTATTTTGCATCCCATTATTTTTATTTCTACTTTGCACATTCTTCCATTGCAAAACTACCATTCCAGTGTTTTACTTGCTATATTGTATTTACCTTGCCACCATGGCCTTTTTTGCCTTTACCTCCCTTCTCACCTCATTTGCTCACATTGTATATAGACTTGTTTATACTGTATTATTGACTGTATGTTTGTTTTTACTCCATGTGTAACTCTGTGTCGTTGTATGTGTCGAACTGCTTTGCTTTATCTTGGCCAGGTCGCAATTGTAAATGAGAACTTGTTCTCAACTTGCCTACCTGGTTAAATAAAGGTAAAATAAAAAATAAAAATAAAACAGTGTAGACTTTACCATGAAATGCTGACTGACAAGCCATTAACCAACAGTGCAGTTCAAGAAGCATTAAGAAAATATTTACCAAATAAAGTAAAGTAAAAAATAAAACAGAGGCTATATTCAGGGGATACCGGTACAATGTGGAGGCTCTATATTGGGGGTACCGGTACAGAGTCAATGTGGACGCTATATACAGGGGGTACCAGTACAGAGTCAATGTGGAGGCTATATACAGGGGGTACCAGTACAGAGTCAATGTGGAGGCTATATATTGGGGGTACCGGTACAGAGTCAATGTGGACGCTATATACAGGGGGTACCAGTACAGAGTCAATGTGGAGGCTATATACAGGGGGTACCAGTACAGAGTCAATGTGGAGGCTATATACAGGGGGTACCGGTACAGAATCAATGTGGAGGCTATATACAGGGGGTACCAGTAGAGTCAATGTGGAGGCTATATACTGGGGGTACCGGTACAGAGTCAATGTGGACGCTATATACAGGGGGTACCAGTACAGAGTCAATGTGGACGCTATATACAGGGTGTACCGGTACAGAGTCAATGTGGACGCTATATACAGGGGGTACTGGTACAGAGTCAATGTGGACGCTATATACAGGGGGTACCGGTACAGAGTCAATGTGGACGCTATATTCAGGGGGTACCAGTACAGAGTCAATGTGGAGGCTATATACAGGGGGTACCAGTACAGAGTCAATGTGGACGCTATATACAGGGTGTACCGGTACAGAGTCAATGTGGACGCTATATACAGGGGGTACTGGTACAGAGTCAATGTGGACGCTATATACAGGGGGTACCAGTACAGAGTCAATGTGGACGCTATATTCAGGGGGTACCAGTAGAGTCAATGTGGACGCTATATACAGGGTGTACCGGTACAGAGTCAATGTGGACGCTATATACAGGGGGTACCGGTACAGAGTCAATGTGGACGCTATATACAGGGTGTACCGGTACAGAGTCAATGTGGACGCTATATACAGGGGGTACCGGTACAGAGTCAATGTGGACGCTATATACAGGGTGTACCGGTACAGAGTCAATGTGGACGCTATATACAGGGGGTACCGGTACAGAGTCAATGTGGACGCTATATACAGGGGGTACCAGTAGAGTCAATGTGGACGCTATATACAGGGTGTACCGGTACAGAGTCAATGTGGACGCTATATACAGGGGGTACCGGTACAGAGTCAATGTGGACGCTATATACAGGGTGTACTGGTACAGAATCAATGTGGAGGCTATATACAGGGGGTACCGGTACAGAGTCAATGTGGAGGCTATATACATGGGGTACTGGTACCGAGTCAATGTGCGGGGGTTAGTTGAGGTAATTTTTACATGTAGGATGCCGGTCAGGATGATCTCGATGGTGCAGTTGTAGAACATTTTGAGGATCTGGGGACCCAAATCTTTTCAGTCTCCTGAGGGGGAATGATTCCATAGTTGATGTCTTCACTATTATTCTACAATGTAGAAAATAGTAAAAATGAAGAAAAACCCTTGAATGAGTAGGTGTGTCCAAACTTTTGACTGGTACTGTAAGTATTCACACCCCCTTGCCATGACACCCCAAATTGACCCCAGATGAATCCTGTTTCCATTGTTCATCCTTGAGATGTCACTACAACTTGGAGTCCACCTGAGGTAAATTCGATAGATTGGATGTGATTTTGGGAGAAAAAAAAAACACACCTGTCTAGATGGGTGAGGTTTTTTATTTTGAATTCAGGCTGTAACAAAATATTGAATATGTAAAGGGGTATGACTACTTTCTGAATGCACTGCATCTGCTTTCACTGTCATGCAGATAATCATTCACTATACCCAATAATTCAGATCAAAAATCTGCATATTTATTCTAGATAATGTAGAAAGAGCTCTGCATGATGCCGTTCATGTTCCTGTTTATGGTATGATGTCTGGCAGAGAGACAGACTGGTGTTCTGTACCTCTCTGTGAGTCGTCCAGGTGTGTGTTGACGTAGTCCACAGCTCTGTTCACCTGCTCCTCACTGCAGACATCCAGCTGAACCACCTTCATCCGATCTGACTGCATCTCCTCCAGCTCCTTGGACCCTTCCCCACCCTTATCCTGGAAAGGAAAGGCATCAAATCAGAAGAACTCCAAAACTGTCTGACGATAGTCAATGCCTCTCTGAACATTTCAACAATCAGCACAAACTCAGACTACTGCGCCAGCCTATTATTTCACAGACAGAAATCCTACTTTCCATTTCCTTAGCATCTTCTGCATTACCTTGAACAGACAGTTTACCTAGACAAACTAATAACATTACCTTGAACAGACAGTTTACCTAGACAAACTAATAACATTACCTTGAACAGACAGTTTACCTAGACAAACTAATAACATTACCTTGAACATACAGTTTACCTGGACATAAACTAATAACATTACCTTGAACAGACAGTTTACCTGGACATAAACTAATAACATTACCTTGAACAGACAGTTTACCTGGACATAAACTAATAACATTACCTTGAACAGACAGTTTACCTGGATATACACAGTACCTTGAACAGACAGTTTACCTGGACATAAACTAATAACATTACCTTGAACAGACAGTTTACCTAGATATAAACATTACCTTGAACATACAGTTTACCTGGATATAAACATTACCTTGAACAGACAGTTTACCTGGATATAAACATTACCTTGAACAGACAGTTTACCTGGATATAAACATTACCTTGAACAGACAGTTTACCTGGATATAAACATTACCTTGAACAGACAGTTTACCTGGATATAAACATTACCTTGAACAGACAGTTAACCTGGATATAAACACTACCTTGAACAGACAGTTTACCTGGATATAAACATTACCTTGAACAGACAGTTTACCTGGATATAAACATTACCTTGAACAGACAGTTTACCTAGATATAAACATTACCTTGAACATACAGTTTACCTGGATATAAACATTACCTTGAACAGACAGTTTACCTGGATATAAACATTACCTTGAACAGACAGTTTACCTGGATATAAACATTACCTTGAACAGACAGTTTACCTGGATATAAACATTACCTTGAACAGACAGTTTACCTGGATATAAACATTACCTTGAACAGACAGTTAACCTGGATATAAACACTACCTTGAACAGACAGTTTACCTGGATATAAACATTACCTTGAACAGACAGTTTACCTGGATATAAACATTACCTTGAACAGACAGTTTACCTGGACATAAACTAATAACATTACCTTGAACAGACAGTTTACCTGGACATAAACTAATAACATTACCTTGAACAGACAGTTTACCTGGACATAAACTAATAACATTACCTTGAACAGACAGTTTACCTGGACATAAACTAATAACATTACCTTGAACAGACATCCAGCGAAGACAGTGAAGCCCAGTTTGTGGAGGTGCTTAGCCGTGGCATGACCAAAACCACTGTCACAGCCTGTGATGAATACTGCCTTTCCCTTTACCTGCAACATGGACAAACTAATATTACCCAACACAAAGTGTCATTTTAAAGGGTTTGAATAGATGGAAAGGCAAGCTGAGAAACTGCACTGCTTGGAATTGACCCATTTAATTTCAAACTATTGTGGGATACTTTTATATCTTATTATGATATGATTTAATGTCTTATCTGCTTTGTTCAACTTTAAATCAGTATAGCGTAGATACAGTGTGGAATGAAATATAAAAGGCATTAGATTTTCAATGGTATACCGTACAGGTGAGATATTTTAGGCTTCTGTACCTCTATCGTTCCTCTGGGTATCCGTGGTGTCGCGACATAGAGTACAAAAATGAAATACACCCCGACTATGCACTCTGACACACTGGTCTCAGGAAAACCACAGCATTTAGCGACAGCATTCAGCAACGCTGGGAGTCCGAACCCCAGAACTACAGTCAAAAGAACCGAAAACGACACGAGTAGAGCCCCTCGAACGAAAGGAAGCGAAGCCATTTCGTTATTAACTTCTGTGCTGTTAACTTCTTCTTCGGGGTTTAACGACGGTTGGCATCCAATGTGTTGCATTACCGCCCCCAACTGGACTATAATATATATCCATTATACTGTGATACAAAATGGGAAAAATGTCAAATAAACACCATTCCAACTAACTCTACACTAATTAAAAACTCACTTCCCCATTCCACTACTTTGACCATATCTACTCCTGCACCACCAGGGCAGAAAACCACCACTCAACACACCCTGTAACTCTTCTGAAGTCAAATCTTGTATGTCCAGCTACTTCTCTGCAGCTGCCACTACCTATATGTTCTGTGATTTACATTCCAAGAATAGTTTCAGAAGAAAGTCTTTGTTTCTGGCCATTTTGAGCCTGTAATCAAACCCAGAAATGCTGATGCTCCAGATACTCAACTAGTCTAAAGAAGGCCAGTTTTAATTGCTTCTTTAATCAGAACAGTTTTCAGCAGTGCTAACATAATTGTAAAACTGTTTTCTAATTATCAATTAGCCGTTTAAAATGGTAAACTTGGATTAGCTAACACAACGTGCCATTGGAACACAGGAGGGATGGTTGCTGAAAATGGGCCTCTGTACGCCTGTGTACATATTCCATTAAAAAAAATCAGCTACAACACATTCCTGATTTTACTAGGCAAGTCAGTTAAGAACAAATTATTATTTACAATGATTGCCTAGGTGGGTTAACTGCCTTGTTCAGGAGCAGAACTACAGATTTTTACCTTGTTGTCTCGGGGATTCGATCTTGCAACCTTTCGGTTACTAGTCCAACACTCTAACCACTAGGCTACCCTGCTGCCCCCCCTGATCAATTTGATGTTATTTTAATGGACAAAAAAAAGTGATTTTCTTTCAAAAACAAGGACATTTCTAAGTGACCCCAAACTTTTGAACTGTAGTGTTTTTCCAGCAGCAGACTATGATCGATAATGTCAAAAGCCGCAATGAACAAACCTGCTCTGTTTTAATCATCATCATCATTTCATCATTTCTCTCAGCCAATCAGTCATGTGTGTAAGTGTCCTTCCCTATAAGGGTGTTGAAAGTTTGTCAATTTGTTTACTGTAAAATAACATTGTATCTGGTCAAATACTAAGGGTTGGTAACAGGCTGATTGGTCGGCTATTTGAGCCAGTAAAGGGGGCTTTACTATTCTATTAGGTAGGGGAATGACTTCAGCTTCCCTCCAGGCCTGAGGGGGCACACTTTCTAGTAGGTTTGGATTGAAGATATGGCAAATAGGAGATGCAATATCGTCCGCTATTATCCTCAGTAATTTTCCATCCAAGTTGTCAGACCCTGGTGGCTTGTTACAGAATTCAAAAGTACAACGCTTGTCTTTCATAATTTGGTCAGATATTCCTGGATGTGTAGTGTCAGCGTTTGTTGCTGGCATGTCATCCTTAAGTTTGTTTATCTTGCCAATGAAAAAGTAATTAAAGTAGTTTGCAATATCAGTGGGCTTTGTGATGAATGAGCCATCTGATTCAATGAATGAATTTGATTTAAAATGTCATTTAAGGTGCTCCAAAGCTTTTTACTATCATTCTTTATATGGTTTATGTTTGTTTCAGTGTAGTTTCTTCTTTAGTTTAGTCACGCTATTTTGTTAATTTGCAGTACGTTGGGCTGCCAGACTCATTTCCATACCTTTTGCCTCATTCACATGTTGAATGAGGCAAAAGGTATGGCATACAATTTTTCAAATCCTCATCAATCCAAGGGGATTTAACAGTTTTTACAGTCATTTTCTTAATGGGTGCATGCTTATTAGTAACTGAGATAAGCGTCAAGAGCAGCGTCTGTTTGCTACTCATTACACACCACAGATCATTAACATATCGTATATAGACTTGTTTATACTGTATTATTGACTGTATGTTTGTTTTTACTCCATGTGTAACTCTGTCGTTGTATGTGTCGAACTGCTTTGCTTTATCTTGGCCAGGTCGCAATTGTAAATGAGAACTTGTTCTCAACTTGCCTACCTGGTTAAATAAAGGTGAAATAAAAAATAAAAATAAAATATGAATCACTACAAAACTTATTCTATGACCTCTTATACACTATATCAGGCCCAGCCTTTGGATCTTTGGTTTTCCTAGATATGGCTACTTACTATATTGTGATTACTAAACCCTATGGATTTGGATACTGCTTTAAAGAACATTTCTGCAGCATTAGTAAAGATGATTTCACTTCTGTGCTGTTTGTAACTAACCTGGTAGGTTGACTGATAACCAGTGCCTGCAACCTGGTTAAAGGTTATATCAGGGCACAAGGCGAGGCCTAGATGCAGACATAGGAGGCAGATGGTAGGTCTATGCTGTCTCTAGTAGGTCTCAACTATCTCTAGTAGGTATATACTGTCTCTAGTAGGTCTGTACTGTCTCTAGTACGTCTATACTGTCTCAAGTAGGTATATACTGTCTCTAGTAGGTCTATACTGTCTCTAGTACGTCTATACTGTCTCCAGTAGGTCTCAACTATCTCTAGTAGGTATATACTGTCTCTAGTACGTCTATACTGTCTCTAGTAGGTCTCAACTATCTCTAGTAGGTATATACTGTCTCTAGTACGTCTAGACTGTCTCTAGTAGGTCTATACTGTCTCTAATAGGTCTCAACTGTCTCTAGTAGGTCTATACTGTCTCTAGTACGTCTATACTGTCTCTAGTACGTCTATACTGTCTCTAGTAGGTCTATATGTCTCTAATAGGTCTATACTGTCTCTAGTAGGTCTCAACTGTCTCTAGTAGGTCTATACTGTCTCTAGTACGTCGCAACTGTCTCTAGTAGGTCTATACTGTCTCTAGTACGTCTCAACTGTCTCTAGTAGGTCAATACTGTCTGTAGTAGGTCTATACTGTCTCTAGTACGTCTATACTGTCTCCAGTAGGTCTCAACTATCTCTAGTAGGTATATACTGTCTCTAGTAGGTCTATACTGTCTCTAGTAGGTCTCAACTGTCTCTAGTAGGTCTATACTGTCTCTAGTACGTCACAACTGTCTCTAGTAGGTCAATACTGTCTGTAGTAGGTCTATACTGTCTCTAGTACGTCTATACTGTCTCCAGTAGGTCTCAACTATCTCTAGTAGGTATATACTGTCTCTAGTAGGTCTGTACTGTCTCTAGTACGTCTATACTGTCTCAAGTAGGTATATACTGTCTCTAGTAGGTCTATACTGTCTCTAGTACGTCTATACTGTCTCCAGTAGGTCTCAACTATCTCTAGTAGGTATATACTGTCTCTAGTAGGTCTATACTGTCTCTAGTAGGTCTCAACTGTCTCTAGTAGGTCTATACTGTCTCTAGTACGTCGCAACTGTCTCTAGTAGGTCTATACTGCCTCTAGTAGGTCTATACTGTCTCTAGTAGGTCTATACTGTCTAGTAGGTCTATACTGTCTCTAGTAGGTTTATACTGTCTCTAATAGGTCTATACTGTCTGTAGTAGGTCTCAACTGTCTCTAGTAGGTCTATACTGTCTCTAGTACGTCTCAACTGTCTCTAGTAGGTCTATACTGTCTGTAGTAGGTCTATACTGTCTCTAGTAGGTCCATACTGTCTCTAGTAGGTCTATACTGTCTCTAGTAGGTCTATACTGTCTCTATTAGGTCTATACTGTCTCTAGTAGGTCTATACTGTCTCTAGTAGGTATATGCTGTCTCTAGTAGGTCTATACTGTCTAGTAGGTCTATACTGTCTCTAGTAGGTCTATACTGTCTCTAGTAGGTCTATACTGTCTCTAGTAGGTCTATACTGTCTTTAGTAGGTCTATACTGTCTCTCTAATATGTCTGTACGGTCTCTTCAGTAGGTCTATGCTGTCTCTCTTGTAGGTCTATACTGTCTCTAGTAAGTCAATACTGCCTTTAGTAAGTCTATACTGTCTCTGGTAGGTCTACAGTGACTCTCTAATATGTCTGTATAGTCTCTCTAGTAGGTCTATACTGTCTCTAGTAAATCTATACTGTCTCTAGTAGGTTTATGCTGTCTCTCTGGTAGGTCTCAACTTTTTCTAGTTGGTATATACTGTCTCTAGTAGGTCTATACTGTCTAGTAGGTCTATACTGTCTCTAGTAGGGCTATACTGTCTCTAGTAGGTCTATACTGTCTCTAGAAGGTCTATACTGTTTCTAGTAGGTTTATACTGTCTCTAGTAGGTCTATACTGTCTCTAGGTTTATACTGTCTCTTGGTCTTTACTGTCTCTAGTAGGTCTATACTGTCTCTAGTAGGTCTATACTGTCTCTAGAAGGTCTATACTGTCTCTAGTAGGTTTATACTGTCTCTAGTAGGTCTATACTGTCTCTAGGTTTATACTGTCTCTTGGTCTATACTGTCTCTAGTAGGTCTATACTGTCTCTAGTAAATCTATACTGTCTCTAGTAGGTTTATGCTGTCTCTCTGGTTGGTCTCAACTGTTTCTAGTTTGTATATACTGTCTCTAGTATGTCTAAACTGTCTAGTAGGTCTATACTGTCTCTAGTAGGTTTATACTGTCTCTAGTAGGTCTATACTGTCTCTAGTAGGTCTATACTGTCTCTAGTAGGTCTATACTGTCTCTAGTAGGTTTATACTGTCTCTAGTAGGTCTATACTGTCTCTAGTAGGTCTATACTGTCTCTAGTAGGTATATACTGTCTTTAGTAGGTCTATACTGTCTCTCTAATATGTCTGTACGGTCTCTTCAGTAGGTCTATGCTGTCTCTCTTGTAGGTCTATACTGTCTCTTGGTCTATACTGTCTCTAGTAGGTCTATACTGTCTCTAGTAGGTCTATATGTCTCTAGTAGGTCTATACTGTCTCTAGTAGGTCTATACTGTCTCTAGGTTCATACTGTCTCTTGGTCTATACTGTGTCTAGTAGGTCTATATGTCTCTAGTAGGTCTATACTGTTTCTAGTAGGTTTATACTGTCTCTAGTAGGTTTATACTGTCTCTAGTAGGTTTATACTGTCTCTAGTAGGTTTATACTGTCTCTAGTAGGTTTATACTGTCTCTAGTAGGTCTATACTGTCTCTAGTAGGTCTATACTGTCTCTAGTAGGTTTATACTGTCTCTAGTAGGTTTATACTGTCTCTAGTAGGTTTATACTGTCTCTAGTAGGTCTATACTGTCTCTAGTAGGTCTATACTGTCTCTAGTAGGTCTATACTGTCTCTAGTAGGTCTATACTGTCTCTAGTAGGTCTATACTGTCTAGTAGGTTTATACTGTCTCTAGTAGGTCTATACTGTCTCTAGTAGGTCTACACTGTCTCTAGTAGGTCTATACTGTCTCTAGTAGGTATATACTGTCTCTAGTAGGTCTATACTGTCTCTAGTAGGTGTAGTAGGTCTATACTGTCTCTAGTAGGTCTATACTGTCTCTAGTAGGTATATACTATCTCTAGTAGGTCTATACTGTCTCTAGTAGGTTTATACTGTCTCTAGTAGGTTTATACTGTCTCTAGTAGGTCTATACTGTCTCTAGTAGGTCTAACAACATGGTAGCAGCATAAAACATGGTACAAAGGGCATGTAAGTAGAGACAACAATACATCATTCAAAACAGCCACAACTGTCAGTAAGAGTGTCCATGATTGAATCTTTCAATGAAGAGATTGTGATAAAACTGTCCAGTTTGAGTGTTTGTTGCAGCTCGTTCCAGTCGCTAGCTGTAGCGGACTGAAAAGTCGAGCAACCCAGAGATGTGTGTTCTTTGGGGACCTTTAACATAATGTGACTGGCAGAACCGATGTTGTATGTGGAGGATGAGGGCTGCAGTAGATAACTCAGATAGGGGGGAGTAAGGCCTAAGAGGGTTTTATAAGTAAGCATTAATCAGTGGGTCTTGCGACAGGTATACAGAGATGACCAGTTTACAGAGGAGTATAGTGCAGTGATGTGTCCTATAAGGAGCATTGGTGGCAAATCTGGTGGCCGAACGGTAAAGAACATCTAGCCGCTCGAGAGCACCCTTACCTGCTGATCTATAAATGATGTCTCCGAAATCTAGCATGGATAGGATGGTCATCTGAATCAAGGTTAGTTTGGCAGCTCTGGTGAAAGAGGAGCGATTACGATATAGGAAACCAAGTCTAGATTTAACTTCAGCCTGCAGATTTGATATGTGCTGAGAGAAGGACAGTGTACAGTCTAGCCATACTCCCAAGTACTTGTATGATGTGACTACCTCAAGCTCTAAACCCTCAGAGGTAGTAATCACACCGGTGGGGAGAGGGGCATTCTTCTTACCAAACCACATGACCTTTGTTTTGGAGGTGTTCAGAACAAGGTTAAGGGTTGTCATGACGTTGGCTTGTGGGTGAGGTTTATGACCTCCCCCCATAAATACCTTTCTTCCTTTCCTCTCTCTTGACTCTACAGAAGGATTCTTGTTTAACATATAGAGTCCTGGAACATCAAAAGGTGGGGTGAAAGTAACCATATTTCGGTAATCCAACCAGTTGAAAATATGCGTTGGTACTTAAAGAATATTACGACAGATCAGTTGTCATCTGAGACATTAATACTAATGGATGACATAAACTATATCTTGGAAAGTCTACACATTCTAGTTATCAGATTCACATGGAATTGTTGTGCAATTTAAACGTTTAAATATTAAACTATTTGTGAAAAGATTAAATGTAATTTAGCTTCTTAATGAGAGAACGGTTTGTCATAGAGTAAACTATGCTCAACTCAGTGGCCCTGCCCATGTGAACAGACATTGGTTATAAACTATGAAACACGCCCTTCTCTCCCCTCCTATATAAAGCCCTTGACGAAAATGTAACTTTCTGTTGCGAGGACATTAGGGCGACAGTCCTACGTTAAAAGGGCTCAGATAATAAGCTGTTCCAAGGACGTGTGGACTTGAGGTCCCCACGTTGAAAGGACAAAGACCACCTACAGAAGAAAGCCAACCTTAGAGAACCTAACGAAATTAGCATCGAATTTCAATGTGAAGGTCACGACCTACACACCGGAAGGATGAATTTCGATTATAACAGCCAGAATATAGCATGAGCATTAAAGTATGGCAACTTGGTATGAACTTTAAACTCTTATTCACTCCAAAAGTGATACAGACAGAGTATCCATTCTACCACTCTCCAGTTCACCACTAGACATTCCTCAGTGGACTAGCGATCCATAAAGGACAAACCGGCCTTCCATGGACGACCAATCTACCGAAGCGCAGCTCAGAGTAAATATTTATTGCATTTTCCTTTTTCAAATGGGCGGTAATTTAGAATGCATAAGATTCTGTATTTATTTAGCATAGCTTCTCCCTTTGTTACTCAGTCTTCCCGCTCTTTCACTCAAACCCAACCCCCTCTCTTTGTGTAACCAGCCGTCGTAGCTGTTCCGTCCACCAGGGACGTTTTCTTTATGACATAATTTGTAATCCATGTATGATTCATTCTGGGTATATGTAATTCTGTGTGAGGTAGTTAGGTATTTAGTAAATATATTCAACTTGTTAGCCAGGGTTCATGAAGGTGGGGATTAAATATTGACTGCTACTGACGTAAAAGATGACAAGGTCTTTATTAAGAGATCATTCGGAAGATAACAGCTCTATAAACATTATTGTGTGGTGCCCCGACTTTCTAGTTAATTACATTAACCTGATTAGCTTAATCAGGTAATATTAGAGAAATTATTTTATAGAATAGCATGTCCTATCACTTAATCCGGCATAGCCAAAGACACGACAGGGTAGAGAAAGCTTGTTGGACACTAAGAAAGCTTTTGTAGATTATTTAACACAAAATCCAGGGAGTATAAGACTGTATCATCTGCATATAAATGGATTAGAGAGCTTCCTACCGGCTGAGCTATGTTGTTGATGTAAATTGAGAAGAGCGTGGGGCCTAGGATTGAACCTTGGGGTACTCGCTTGGTGACAGGCAGTGGCTGAGACAGCAGATTTTCTGACTTTATAGTATTCTCTCTGGTATGCAATCTGGTTTCTGCTCAGGTTATGGATGTGTCACTACAACCTTAAAGGTCCTCAATGATGTCATCATTGCCCTTGATTATAAGCAATGTTGTGCTGCTATTTTTATTGACTTGGCCAAAGCTTTTGATACGGTAGACCATTCCATTCTTGTGGGCCGGTTTAGGAATATTGGTGTCTCTGAGGGGTCTTTGGCCTGATTTGCTAACTACCTCTCTCAAAAAGTGCAGTGTATAGACATGAAGAAAGCCAGTCAGTTGATTATTGACAAGTTTTTCCAACACTTTTGATAAACAGGGCAAAATAGAAATATGCCTCTAACAATTAGGATCAGCTTGACCTCCCCTTTAAATAAAGGATGAACCGTGGCTGCCTTCCAAGCAATGGGAACCTCCCCAGAGAGGAGAGACAGGTTAAAAAGGTCAGAGATAGGCTTGGTGATGATAGGGGCTGCAACCTTAAAGAAGAAAGGGTCTAAACCATCTGACCCAGATGTTTTTAAGCAGTCAGTTTCAGGAGCTCCTTTAGCACCTCGGACTCAGTGACTGAACCACATCATCAACTTTAAGTGACGTGGGCAGCTGTGAGGTGGAGGGTTTATTCTCCAGGTCTTTAACCGTTTTCCAGAACTTCTTGGGGTTAGACCCACAGAGAGAGAACTGCTCCTTAAAGTAACTAACTTCGGCCTTCCGGATAACCCGAGTGCACTTATTTCTCATTTGCCTGAACGAGAGCCAGTCAGCCTGAGTATGTGTGTGCCGAGCCTTTTGCCAAATGGGATTCTTGAGGTGGAGTAACTCTGCAAGATCACAGTCAAACCAGGGGCTGAACCTGTTTTAATTCTCATTTTCTCTATGGGGGGCATGTTTGTTAACAATAACACTGATAATATAAAAAAAAATATCAAAAAAGAAGGTCCAAGTGTCTTCGACAGAGGGGATCAAGCTGATTCTATACCATTTTACAGAGGCCAGTTCATGAAGGAAGGCTTGCTCATTAGTTTTTTTAGCAAGCGTCTATGACGAACCAGGACAGGACATTTCACTGAGCAGCCATTACGAACACAGACTGTAAAACAGTGATCACTAAGGTCATTACAGAAAACACCAGACTGATACCTATCAGGATTATTGTGAGGATAACATCAAGGAGAGTAACCTTCTCTGGGTGTTTGAAGTCCTTGATACCTTGTGGGATTGGTAATAATCTGTACCAGACGGGGAGACAACCAGGGCAGATGGTGAACAGAGAGGGGGGAGTGTGGTTGGGGTACCTGTACCAGACAGGGGGAGACACAGTGATAGTAGGTGTCACCGTGATAGGTGTCACACCCACTTGGGAGAAGCTTTTTTTCTGGAAGCAGATTTGTTGTAGAAAATGATCAGCAGGAGGGGGCTTCAAGGCCTCTGGATCTGGGTGGGGTAGCCTGTCATTTGTTGGGCTCAAAGGCTTCGACACCTCTCGCTTCACGTCAGTGCTAATTGAAGTTGTATCACTTTGTCCTAGCAAGCTTGGTAGCCTGATCATTCAGTCCTTATAAAGTAAAATATATAATTGTAATGTATTTTTCTTGGCTTTTGAAAGTAAAAAAATAGATTCAGACAGCATTACTCGCTCAGGTCCAGGTTGGATGGTGTTTTCAGGTTTCTGTTTGTTTGCCAGAGCATTTACTGTGTGACTTGGGAATAATAATCCTTGGGTGTAGGAAGCATTCCAGGTAATTCCATCCAAAATCAGGTTGTAGGTTTGGAGTGAAGGTTGTGTTGTTTAGGGTAGCATCCTGTATATGTCCAGGTTTGTCTAACTCTAAACATGCTGAACAATGTGGGAGCTCATCTGCTCATGACCTTTCTCTGTGCTATATTGTCTTTAGGTCTATGAATGAATGGCCAATAAGCCTTCACATGGGAATCCAATGGCTCAATAGTAATGAGGTACTCGTATCCTGATTTCTAACACGGATCTAACAGAGATATGGGGTAATTGTGACAACGTAATGTATTCATGTCCTGTACCATTGGACCTTCCTGAATGAACCCTAGCACGTTATTGTGCCAGATGAAAGACCAAGCACAACTTATTCTACCAGTAGTTTATTTAGCATGTGACAGGGGCTGTGGTACAGGCACCATGTGTCAAGTAAAAGCTGAACAGAAGGAGACCAACATGTCCCGGGGGTGTGTCAGTACCAAGAGTACAGATATGATCAAACACAAGCCCAAGAATGGAGCCTTCAGCTCAAAAGAGGGAGTGGAACAGGTTCTCAAATCCAGCTTTTTGAGGGTTTACGACAACTAAAGACCTACCCTGGGCCCAGGCCAACTGAAGACCTACCCTGGGCCCAGGCCAACTGAAGACCTACCCTTCGGCCCAGGCCAACTGAAGACCTACCCTGGGCCCAGGCCAACTGAAGACCTACCCTGGGCCCAGGCCAACTGAAGACCTACCCTGGGCCCAGGCCAACTGAAGACCTACCCTGGGCCCAGGCCAACTGAAGACCTACCCTGGGCCCAGGCCAACTGAAGACCTACCCTGGGCCCAGACATTCAAGTGTGACTTCATATCCAACTGACTGCATGGTAACACATACAGTCCCTGGTTGTGCTGTGTGGAGACTCCATTCACAGGACATTTCAGGACAATACATGAAATGCTTTGTTAGTCTGAGGATTCAGAAGTATTTCAGTGCCCCAAAAAATAAAGTATTAATCTTTAAAATGTGTCAGTGTCCCCATGTAAGGCTCGTATGTTCATATATCTGACAAGGCCATATTTTATTGCTGTTTATTCTCTTCACAAATATAGCAATTTCAAAACATTTTTTAAATCATGCGTGTCAAAAAAAAATGGTGCTTCACAATGTGGGCATCTTTACAGTATGACAGCCTAAACATACATACACTATGCAATACTTGTGTAGTATGCGCTCTGCCAACGATGTCAGAATGTTTCACATTGTAAAACAATGTGCTGTAATCCTTAGAGCTGGTGTGGGTAGTGGTTCACTAAAGAACCAACTATTGGTGAGATCGAGAATTGGGGGGGGGGGTCTACTAAATCAATCTGTCAAACTAAGTGATCCCTTGTAGACGTTTATTTGAGAAAAGCATCAAGCTTTTTCTGGATATTGTCAAACGAATCCATTCCCATGTAGTCCGCCTGGCCCTGCTCCCATTTCTGCTTGCGTTCCTCAGATGTCTCGGGTGGCACGTATGGCTCGGTGTGATGGGGCTCCTGGGACGTGCTGCTACACTGTGGGAGGAAACACGTGCTGCTTCCCTGGAGGAGGAAACAAAATATTAACAGCTAGAACTTGAGATTTGATGAATTCAGGAGAAAGCTACAAAACTAAAAGCTACGGAGAAAACCGTTTCTTCAGTCAGTACAGCTACACAATTATGTAAAACCTGCCATTCATATTTACACATCAACTTCACGCCAAACCATCAAATCGATCTATACTGAACAAATATATAAACTCAACAGGCAACAATGCCAAGATTTTACTGAGTTCCTGATCATTTAAAAAGGAAATCAGTCAATTGAAACACATTCATGAGGCACTAATCTATGGATTTCATAACTGGGAAAACAGATGCATCCGTTGGTCAGTATCTAGTATGACCACCATTTGCCTCATGCAGCGCAAAACATCTCCTTCACAGAGTTGATCAGGCCGTTGATTGTGGCCTGTGGAATGTTGTCCCACTCCTCTTCAATGGCTGTGTGAAGTTCCTGGATAGGAGGCGGGAACTGGAACACGCTGTCGTACACGTTGATCCAGAGCACCCCAAACATGCTCATGGGTGACATGTCTAGTGAGTACGCAGGCCATCTTCAGCTTCCAGATATTGTGTACAGATCCTTGCGACGTGCGGCTGTGTATTATCATGCTGAAACATGTGATGGCAGCGGATGAATGGCACAACAATGGGCCTCAAGATCTCGTCACGGTATCTCTGAGCATTCAAATTGCCATCAATTAAACACAAGTGTGTTCATTGTCCATAGATTATGCCTGCCCGTACCATAACCCCACCATGGGGCACTCTGTTCACCATGTTGACATTGGCAAACCGCTCACCCACACAACACCATACACGTGGTCTGCAGTTGAGGCCGGTTGGATGTAATTTGGACTGCCAAATTATCCTTTATGACCTCGGAGTTGGCTTACGGTAGATAAATTAACGGGGAATTGCTGCAGTAATCATACCAATTGTACCCTCCCTCAACTTGAGACATCTGTGGCGTTGTGTGACAAAACTGCACATTTTAGAGTGACCTTTTATCGCCCAGCACAAGGTGCACCTGTGTAATGATCAGATCACAAATTAGCTTCTCTATATACACACACACACCTGTCAGGTAAATGGATTATCTTGGCAAAGGAGAAAATGCTCACCAACAGTGATGTAAACAAATTTGTGCACAAAATGAGAAATAAGCTTTTTGTGCATATGGAATATTTCTGGGATCTTTTATTTCAGCTAATTTAACGCAGGACCAACACTTTAAATGTTGCGTTTATATATTTTTGTTCAGTTCATATAGCCAGCGAACACACGGCTATAGTATTATAGGGCTAGACGCTAAGCCAGGTTTGTTGTAGAACAGATTGCCCACAAGAAGCAGCAATTATTAGTGACGATCGACAAGGCGTTGTCTGATAAGGTAGCATCACAACCATCTAGTCTCCTTCAGCATACCTTCCATCCATCCCCCTTGTGACTATAGATCTGGGACCACAGCTCATGCCAGTGACCATGATGATTACAACTTTCTTTGACCGAGGATTGGAACTATCAGATGGACGAATGAGGGTTACACATCGCAACAGCCATCAGGACTGAAGTAACACTGCATTTCATCAATTGACTCATCGTAATTTATATCGTTTGGTATTAATTCAGGTGCGATGAGACAATATTACTTTTACTTACTAACAAGAAGCATCCAAGTAACCACTTAATTTAAATTGTTCCAGCTGTTGATACATTCTGTAGAGGAAGAAAAGGCTAATACTTCTAGACTGACTTCCACACAGCCAGAGTGGAAGGGCTGGTCTCCATATCCCTCTGTCATCATGGGCACCACAGAGGAAGAGTAGAGGAACCACCAGTCCAGGAGGAAGCTGGGGTGTGTGGAGGTCTCCTGCATGTCCCCGCTGACCTTCTTGGTCTTGGGGTCGTACGTGTAGCTCCACGGCTTGGTCTGACCCAGGAAGTGGACCACCTTGGCGTTGGCACCGTATCTGGAACAGAATGCATGTTAATTTACTTCAATCAAATGTATTTTATAAAGCCCTTCGTACATCAGCTGATATCTCAAAGTGCTGTACAGAAACCCAGCCTAAAACCCCAAACAGCAAGCAATGCAGGCGTAAAAGCATTTGCTTAAATCTTGTAGCGAAATACAACTCCTCTTGTAATTAAAGATTGTTGTGACTGCTGTGGTTTGACATGTTTGATTGGCTTTCGGCCTGTATATCTGCAATATTGGCAGCAAATTGGGCAATACATTTGTGATTAAATTCTACAAGATACCGTACCATTTAATCAGTAGTAATAAGATTCCAAGAGTCAGTCCCTTCCTGAACCGCTCCGTCCCCCCTACCCACCAGTCCCTTCCTGAACCGCTCCGTCCCCCCTACCCACCAGTCCCTTCCTGAACCGCTGCGTCCCCCCTACCCACCAGTCCCTTCCTGAACCGCTGCATCCCCCCTACCCACCAGTCCCTTCCTGAACCGCTCCGTCCCCCCTACCCACCAGTCCCTTCCTGAGCTTCTACTTCTAAAAATTCACCTTTCCAGAAACAAGTCTCTCACTGTTGTCGCTTGCTATAGACCTCCCTCTGCCCCCAGCTGTGCCCTCGATACTATATGTGAACTGATTACTGATTGCTAGCAACGAATAGCCCCCGTGAAATGCAACTCTTCAGGGAAGTTAGGAACAAATATACACAGGCAGTTAGAAAAGCTAAGGCAAGCTTTTTCAAACAGAAATGTGCATCCTGTAGTACTAACTCAAATTTCTGGGACACTAAAGTCCATGGAGAATAAGAGCACCTCCTCCCAGCTGCCCACTGCTCTGATAATTGAGAATTTCAATAAGCATTTCTCTACTGCTGGTCATGCTTTCCACATCCCTACCCCGGTCAACAGCCCGGCACCCTCCACAGCAACCCGCCAAAGCCCCCACCATTTCTACTTTACCCAAATCCAGATAGCCAATGTTCTGAAAGAGCTGCAAATCTGGACCCCTACAAATCAGCCGGGCTAGACAATCTGGACCCTCTTTCTAAAATGATCTGCCGAAATTGTTGCAACCCCTATTACCAGCCTGTTCAACCTCTTTCGTATCGTCTGAGATTCCCAAAGATTGGAAAGCTGCCGCGGTCATCCCCCTCTTCAAAGGGGGAGACACTCTAGACCCAAACTGTTACAGACCTACATCTATCCTACCCTGTCTTTCTAAGGTCCTCGAAAGCCAAGTTATCAGATTACTGACCATTTCGAATCCCACCATACCTTCTCCGCTATGCAATCTGGTTTCAGAGCTGGTCATGGGTGCACCTCAGCCACGCTCAAGATTCTAAACGACATCACCACCATCGATAAGAGACATTACTGTGCAGCCGTATTCATCGACCTGGCCAAGGCTTTCCACTCTGTCAATCACAACATTCTTATCAGCAGACTCAACCGCCTTGGTTTCTCAAATGATTGCCTCGCCTGGTTTACCAACTACTTCTGAGAGTTCAGTGTGTCAAATCGGAGGGCCTACAAATACCTGGGTGTCTGCTTAGACTGTAAACTCTCCTTCCAGACTCACATTAAGCATCTCCAATCCAAAATTAAATCTAGAATCGGCTTCCTATATCGCAACAAAGCATCCTTCACTCATGCTGCCAAACATACCCTCGTAAAACTGACCATCCTACCGATCCTCGACTTCGGTGATGTCATCTATAAAAATAGCCTCAAACACTCTACTCAACAAACTGGATGCAGTCTATCACAGTGCCATCCGTTGTGTCACCAAAGCCCCATACACTACCCACCATTGCGACCTGTACGCTCTCGTTGGTTAACCCTCGCTTCATACTCGTCGCCAAACCCACTGGCTACAGGTTATCTACAAGTCTCTACAAGGTAAAGCCCCGCCTTATCTCAGCTCACTGGTCACCATAGCAGCACACGCTCCAGCAGGTATATCTCACTGGTCACCCCCAAAGCCAATTCCTCCTTTGGTCATCTTTCCTTCCAGTTCTCTGCTGCCCATGACTGGAAATAATTGCAAAAATCTCTGAAGCTGGAGACTCACATCTCCCTCACTAGCTTTAAGCACCAGCTGTTAGAGCAGTTTTCAGATCACTGCACCTGTACATAGCCCATCTGTTAACAGCCCATCTACCTACCTCATCCCCATACTGTATTTATTTATGCATCTTTCTCCTTTACACCCCAGTATCTCTACCTTCACATTCATCTTCTGCCAATCTACCATTCCAGTGTTTAATTGCTATATTGTAATTACTTCGCCACCATGGCCTATTTATTTCCTTAACTTACCTCATTTGCACTCACTGTATATAAACTTGTTGTTTTCTTTTGTTCTACTGTATTATTGACTGTATGTTTTGTTTATTCCATGTGTAACTCTGTCGTTGTGTGTCGAACTGCTTTGCTTTATGTTGGCCAGGTCGCAGTTGTAAATGAGAACTTGTTCTCAACTAGCCTACCTGGTTAAATAAAGGTGTTCTCAACTGGCCTACCTGGTTAAATAAAGGTGTTCTCAACTAGCCTACCTGGTTAAATAAAGGTGTTCTCAACTAGCCTACCTGGTTAAATAAAGGTGTTCTCAACTAGCCTACCTGGTTAAATAAAGGTGTTCTCAACTAGCCTACCTGGTTAAATAAAGGTGTTCTCAACTGGCCTACCTGGTTAAATAAAGGTGTTCTCAACTGGCCTACCTGGTTAAATAAAGGTGTTCTCAACTAGCCTACCTGGTTAAATAAAGGTGTTCTCAACTGGCCTACCTGGTTAAATAAAGGTGTTCTCAACTGGCCTACCTGGTTAAATAAAGGTGTTCTCAACTAGCCTACCTGGTTAAATAAAGGTGTTCTCAACTAGCCTACCTGGTTAAATAAAGGTGTTCTCAACTAGCCTACCTGGTTAAATAAAGGTGTTCTCAACTAGCCTACCTGGTTAAATAAAGGTGTTCTCAACTAGCCTACCTGGTTAAATAAAGGTGTTCTCAACTAGCCTACCTGGTTAAATAAAGGTGTTCTCAACTAGCCTACCTGGTTAAATAAAGGTGTTCTCAACTAGCCTACCTGGTTAAATAAAGGTGTTCTCAACTAGCCTACCTGGTTAAATAAAGGTGTTCTCAACTAGCCTACCTGGTTAAATAAAGGTGTTCTCAACTGGCCTACCTGGTTAAATAAAGGTGTTCTCAACTGGCCTACCTGGTTAAATAAAGGTGTTCTCAACTAGCCTACCTGGTTAAATAAAGGTGTTCTCAACTGGCCTACCTGGTTAAATAAAGGTGTTCTCAACTGGCCTACCTGGTTAAATAAAGGTGTTCTCAACTAGCCTACCTGGTTAAATAAAGGTGTTCTCAACTAGCCTACCTGGTTAAATAAAGGTGTTCTCAACTGGCCTACCTGGTTAAATAAAGGTGTTCTCAACTGGCCTACCTGGTTAAATAAAGGTGTTCTCAACTAGCCTACCTGGTTAAATAAAGGTGTTCTCAACTGGCCTACCTGGTTAAATAAAGGTGTTCTCAACTGGCCTACCTGGTTAAATAAAGGTGTTCTCAACTAGCCTACCTGGTTAAATAAAGGTGTTCTCAACTAGCCTACCTGGTTAAATAAAGGTGTTCTCAACTAGCCTACCTGGTTAAATAAAGGTGTTCTCAACTGGCCTACCTGGTTAAATAAAGGTGTTCTCAACTGGCCTACCTGGTTAAATAAAGGTGTTCTCAACTAGCCTACCTGGTTAAATAAAGGTGTTCTCAACTAGCCTACCTGGTTAAATAAAGGTGTTCTCAACTGGCCTACCTGGTTAAATAAAGGTGTTCTCAACTAGCCTACCTGGTTAAATAAAGGTGTTCTCAACTAGCCTACCTGGTTAAATAAAGGTGTTCTCAACTAGCCTACCTGGTTAAATAAAGGTGTTCTCAACTAGCCTACCTGGTTAAATAAAGGTGTTCTCAACTAGCCTACCTGGTTAAATAAAGGTGTTCTCAACTAGCCTACCTGGTTAAATAAAGGTGTTCTCAACTAGCCTACCTGGTTAAATAAAGGTGTTCTCAACTAGCCTACCTGGTTAAATAAAGGTGTTCTCAACTAGCCTACCTGGTTAAATAAAAAGAAAAAGAAAAACTGCTGAGATACATTGATGAAATGTCTGATTTTGCCAGAGGAAAAATAAATGCCAGAGAGAGGGGGGTGGTGGGGGGAGAGAATGAAGGGCAAGAGAGAAAGGAGGGAGAGATTTGTCACTGACCAGCAGAGGTCCTGTCTACAGGCATTAAGGTCTTTAAATAAATAGCTTTATTTTGGCCTCAGCTGTGAAGCGCCGGCTTGATATCTAACCCAACAAGGCCTTGGGCCCAACAGTAGCTGGGAGAAGCCTTTAGACTTTATGCTGCTGCTCCGTAAAAGCTCCCATCACTGGTAACCTGATGCCATAGCATGAGCACACTTTCATGTGACCGTATCACCTTACGCCTCCCGTTCTAACAACCCACACCAACAAACCTTTCCCTGCTAGGGATTTTACAGGTAGTCTACTATTGAGTCACTGCTGATCTTCCCACCTAACGTTAGGCAAGCAGGGAGTTGTAGAAAACACCTCAAATATTAACTTGAGGTAGCCATGTTTGTGATTCAGCTGAATGGTTTATCGATGTAAGAAATAGAGATCTATTCAGATAGTCGTTACTGCCTAAACCAGTAACTAGAGCTACACAGTTCTATCATATGAGTACTGAAAGGGGGGAGTAGATTGAGTACTGACTGTTTGAATGCTGGAAGGTAAGTGTAGATTGAGTACTGACTGTTTGAATGCTGGAAGGTAAGTGTAGATGGAGTACTGACTGTTTGAATGCTGGAAGGTAAGTGTAGATGGAGTACTGACTGTTTGAATGCTGGAAGGTAAGTGTAGATGGAGTACTGACTGTTTGAATGCTGGAAGGTAAGTGTAGATTGAGTACTGACTGTTTGAATGCTGGAAGGTAAGTGTAGATTGAGTACTGACTGTTTGAATGCTGGAAGGTAAGTGTAGATTGAGTACTGACTGTTTGAATGCTGGAAGGTAAGTGTAGATTGAGTACTGACTGTTTGAATGCTGGAAGGTAAGTGTAGATTGAGTACTGACTGTTTGAATGCTGGAAGGTAAGTGTAGATTGAGTACTGACTGTTTGAATGCTGGAAGGTAAGTGTAGATTGAGTACTTACTGTTTGAATGCTGGAAGGTAAGTGTAGATCGCTATGCTGCTGAGGTTGTAGATGAAGGGGAGGTGTTTTGATATATCTGCTGTTGCCCAGTTACTGAAGAAGCCATTCAAGACCCCCTGGTCTCCACCTAGAGACAGAAGAAAAACATCTGTTAGCAATTACACACAACAGGAAGCACAATATATTTTGCCCCAACATATATGGTTATGACTGGTTCAAAACACCAGGAAGCCTGGAAGCAGAGGCTGGTTCAAGACTTACTCCATCTAGACGTAATAATTTATCATCATGAGCTTTGTACCTTGTCCAGGATATGACTAGACCAGACAGTGAGGCTAACAAGAAGCCCACCGCAGAAAGACCAACATTATTTTATAAACAGATGCTGTGAAACAAAACCATTCTGTTAATATCCTCTGCACCCAAGCCACAACCTCAGAGACTATAAAACAGGTGGACACACGGAGACGCCGCTGATCGCTACTTTCAGGAAGAATTTACTTCCTATGTGGTTGTCTCGCCCTAGATACCTTAAGATGGATGCACTAAGTCACTCTGCTAAATGACTAACGTAATGTGAACAGGTTGTCTAAATGATAGACTTCAGAGGGAAGCATCTGTACCCATGTATGGATCAGCTGGCTGTCAGTCATTCAGCCGTCTATCCAACTGATTCACCTCTGACCCCTAAAGCCATTTGACCTCCTGCCAACGCCGCCACAGGCTCCTAGTCAGGTGACTGCTCAGATCAGTCCTGACAGTAAAACTGGATGTACACAAAGTCACTCAATGTTTACATAAGATGGTCTGAATAGAAGGTACCTTCAGAAAGTATTCATACCCTTTGACCTTATTCTACGTTGTTGTTACAGCCCGAACTCAAAATTGATTACATTTTTCCCCTCACTAAACTACACACACCTGAGATTCACACCCGAGATGACAGCTGTGAGTCTTCCTGGGTATGTCTAAGAGCTTTCCACAACTGCATTGTGCAACATATGTAGATTACCCTTTTCAAATGGTTATTGATCGTCGCTAGACAACCATCTCAAGTCTCGCCATTCTGCAGATAAGTAGATTTAAGGTAAAACATGGAACATTCACTGTCTTCTTAGTAAGCAACTCGTGTAGATTTGGCCTTGTGTTTTAGGTTATTGTCCAGCTGAAAGGTGAGTTCATCTCCCAGTGTCTGGTTGAAAGCAGACTGAAGCAGGTTTTCCTCGAGGATGTTGCCTGTGCTGAGCTCTAAAATATTTATTTATTTTACGAGGCAAGTCAGTTAAGAACAAATTCTTATTTTCAATGACGGCCTAGGAACTGTGGGTTAACTGCCTGTTCAGGGGCAGAACGACAGATTTGTACGTTGTCAGCTCGGGGGTTTGATCTTGCCGGTTACTAGTCCAACGCTCTAACCACTAGGCTACCCTGCCGTCCCGGCAGCACATCCGGCAGCACATCCATAAGATGCAGCCACCACTACACTTGAAAACATGGAGTGGTACTCAGTTAAGTGTAATATTGGATTTGCCCAAACATACAGTTGAAGACTTAGAATCGAAACATTGCATTCATTTTTTGTAATAATGTTCAAAAAACGATTCCACTGACATTATGGTGTGTAGGGCAGTGGCAAAAAAGTTACCTGAATCCATTTTTTAAAAAATCATGCTTTAAAACATGGAAAAAGTCAAGGGGTGTGAACACTTTCTGAAGACACAGTACCCACAATGCTCTTTACACAGACTGCGGTGTAGGATATTTCTGGACGGTTGGATGGGGGTGGTGGCAGCAAACACAGCACTCCTCTCTCTCCTAACAGCCATGCATTTGTTACGTCAGAAAATAGCACCAGTCGTCAAAACTCAAACTCAAGTGACGTTCTAATAGTGGCTTTAAATGAAAGATCCACCCATCTAGAATCCATTTCAGATCTGATACTTTGTGTAGGTCTCCAGGTCATGAAAAGCTGAGCCACAGCCAGAAAGCCTCAGACAAATACCATTCCCTCCAGAATAGGTATAAATCCCTCTTCTCTTAACTCCAACAGTTTATTTATTCGAGTTTATTTTCTCCATTATAGTTAACCAATAGCTACCCCTGCATTCAGCCTTTCTTGCACCAGCTCTTTACATACGCTGCTGTTACAGTTTACCCTCTGGTCTCACTTTATGCCTTTTCTCTGCATTGTTGGGAAGGGCCTGTAAGTTAACATTTCACTGCTAGTCTACACCGGTTGTTTCCAAAGCCTGTGACAAATAACACTGGATTTGATATCCAGTCACTATGCTTTAGCCATCCAGAGATATAAATAGCAAAATGTCTGAGCTGACAGAATCTCTATCGCTATATGATAAAGTCACTATACAGTCAGTCACTTTCCACAGATGTATTTATAGGAAGGGCAGCCTGGCAGTGTGGCTATCACAGTGCCAGCAATGGTCAGAACATCACAAAGGAGACCCCTGTATTCTTCTGGTAGTTAGACGTCATGGTGTCAGTGGATTTCTGTTTGGAGTAAACTGTTTCAGTTGAAAAACATTCCGCCACACTATAGGCCGAGGCCGACATTCCGCCACACTATAGGCCGAGGCCGACATTCCGCCACACGATAGGCCGAGGCCGACATTCCGCCACACTATAGGCCGAGGCCGACATTCCGCCACACTATAGGCCGAGGCCGACATTCCGCCACACTATAGGCCGAGGCCGACATTCCGCCACACTATAGGCCGAGGCCGACATTCCGCCACACTATAGGCCGAGGCCGACATTCCGCCACACTATAGGCCGAGGCCGACATTCCGCCACACTATAGACCGAGGCCGACATTCCGCCACACTATAGGCCGAGATTCCGCCACACTATAGGCCGAGGCCGACATTCCGCCACACTATAGACAGAGGACGACATTCCGCCACACTAGACAGAGGACGACATTCCGCCACACTAGACCGAGGAAGTCTGTAAATGACACACCAACAGCTGAGTAACCTTCTCAGAAGAGGCTCACATTCCTAGAGATGACAAACACACGTAAAAGGTATGAAAGAGGTCATTGAGTAATCTACACCCAAGGTTTCACAATCCACCAGTCAAATTACGACATGGAGAAAATGTCTTGTGCTGGAGGTTGAGGACAAACTAGCCACACGTTAGAGTGGTCTATCTACTGTACACAGAACGTGAGCAGGAGGACCTTTAAACTGGAGACTAGTCTGTGTTCAACAGCGTAGCGCTGTGTCTGCAGTCTAAACTACTTGTTTCTACAGTTTATTACAAACAGAGGGGCTGAAGTACTATCCGTCTATTGTCAGCCCAACCCCAGGCCGGCCAGATGCCCCCCTTGAGGCTTCACTCTAGCAGAGAGGTTCCAGGAAGTTAATGAGCCCAAGAATCTTCATTTAGAGGGGCTGAGCAGAAGCCAGCAGGAATGCAGCTCTACCCCTGGGGGCACTGCCAGTGTACCTTGGCAGCAGATGATACTGAACCACAGGTCCAGCTACTGCCTCACTGCCACCTGGACAGTATGCAGTAATAAAGGGGAAATTGTATTGAGGCGCCCCCGGCCCAAGACCTGAAGCCTGATCTCTCCTGAACCATTTCATCACTCCGATCTGCCATTGCCCAATAGTTGGTTAGCCAGCGCTACACAGCCACGCCAAAAATGACTGGCACAATAATGGCCCCCGACTGTTTTCCAATTGTAGTGGAGAGCCGGAGCATAAATGTTAAAGGTCAGAGAAGTGCAAGTCACAGCGAAACATTTAAAGACCAACGCTGACTAAAAACACTGCAGCTCTAGCCAGTTAGCCTACCGCAGCTCTAGCCAGTTAGCATACCGCAGCTCTAGCCAGTTAGCATACCGCAGCTCTAGCCAGTTAGCATACCGCAGCTCTAGCCAGTTAGCATACCGCAGCTCTAGCCAGTTAGCATACCGCAGCTCTAGCCAGTTAGCATACCGCAGCTCTAGCCAGTTAGCATACCGCAGCTCTAGCCAGTTAGCATACCGCAGCTCTAGCCAGTTAGCATACCGCAGCTCTAGCCAGTTAGCATACGGCTAACCCATTAATGTGTGTAAGTCAACAGCACAGGGAATCCAGGCAGTTAACAAATCGTCCAAATTAAAGATGGACAGGCGCCTCCAACAAGCTAGTGTGGGCTATGGAGAGACTGCGTTCTTGGATGATAAGTGATCGTAGTTTGTTTTGTCCCAGGTTCCTTTTGTGTCATACCAGCCCTCACAGGCAAGCCGAGATGGCGGCTGAGCCGTTCCGCTGAGCCCGTTGTACCTCTGAAGTGTATATTAACCGTTATAGGCTGAGCGAGTAGTCAAAGCTACTACAACTTTCTACCATCACCTCAACCAAATACTAAAGATTGCTGTGACTCACAGGTGACAAAATACCATGTTAGAGGTAGAAAGGCAGGGAACTTGTTCTGCCAAATATCAAAAAGATACAAATTCACTGAAAATAATTGGCATAAATGTAAAAATATACCAGTTTCATTTGAAGAAAACGTGTTGAAAGCTGCCCCATACAAGTTGCAAAATAAAAAAATGGGAAGAGATGTGCAATGTACCAATTCCACAGCACATGGTTTATAAACTGATACATAAAACCACTTGATTTGGTTTAACTTATACAAACCGATTTCCACCATCAGAATGAGAGAGATCTCAATCTCATCTCGGTCTCTTCACAGCAAAATCTACAATCACTAGATGATCTATTCTGGTATTATTCGTATGTAGCTTGTTTCTGGTCACCTGCAGACTAGGCGTGTGCCTGCAGACTAGGCGTGTGCCTGCAGACTAGGCGTGTGCCTGCAGACTAGGCGTGTGCCGGTCCCCTGAAGAGTGGGGGTGGTAGGGTAAAAACCCAGAAAACACCAAACCCTACTTTGATGGTACCGCAGCTTTTATCTTAAAGAGTGGTCTGATTGTGTTACCGTTGGATTCCTACAGCTCATTAATACATTCTCATCTGCAGGTTTTGGTCTGGCTACCAACTGTTGTATCAGAGGACTGAAGTTAGGATTATTTTAATAATAAGTGTAGAGATTTTAGGAAGCAACAAATCAAGGTGTTTCATTTTTCTGCTCTTGGTGTTAAGAAACATTCCCCTGAACCCAGGCCCAATGGCTGTGGATGAACTTCTGACTCTAAAATGTAACCTAGATCAGGGTTGGGACCGACACATTAACATGAGTCTGATGTGTAAATTGTACAAGACAAAAGACTGGGTTCATACCGTCTTAGTTCTGTCCGCAACCGGACAAACAAATATTTTATAAATCAGTCTATAGGCTCGACTGGCTGATGTTTATCGATGTGACCAAGTGAATGAGAGGTAGTCAGTCATATTAAAGACGGATACGTAATGTAACTAGGCAAGTCAATTAACAAATTTATAATGACGGCCTACCCCGTACGACACTGGGCCATGGGACTCCCAATCACGGCCGGTTGTGATAAAGCCTGGAATCGAACTAGGGTCTGTAGTGACACCTCTAGCACTGAACTGCAGTGCCTTAGACCGCTGCGCCACTCGGGAGCCCGTAGGCAGCAGGTAGCCTGGCTTTGGGCCAGTAACCAAAAAGTTGCTAGATCGAAACCCTGACAAGGTAAAAATAAATATATATAATCTGTTCTGCCCCTGAACAAGGCAGTTAACCCACTGTTCCTAGGCCATCAATGTAAATAAGAATTTAACTGACTTGCCTAGTTAAAGGTTAAATTAAATTTAATGAATTAAGGTCTTCATCTAAACCAAAGCAGTTTTTAGAATTGAAACTGCAGTTATCAAAAGCTAATTAACTTAGATTTAATAGGATGCTATAAGCCATCTGCAAAAATACAACCCCTTGATTCACTGACTGAAGTTCTGTGTGGTTGGGGGAAATGCTATGATGCCTATGGGCAATTTATACTGGGACTTGTTATCATAACTCAGAGGCCATACGAGGACTGATTGTACAGGCTTCTACGCAATTGATAAATGCAGTCGCCAGGCCCAAACAAAAAGACATCTCCAAGTCAACACTTCAAGTTATTCTAACAATCCGCATAATTTTCAGCCATTGGTTGTTTCCATAATGGTTTAAGCGATCTTTGTGAAGTTGGCCTAAAGTTTCCATCGGTTCATAGTCACAGAACTTGAAGCAGTTCTGTCAGACTTCACACATGCGACAGATATGAGAATGCGTTAAACGCAATCATGTTTTCTCCAGAAATAAGAGCATCTTGTTAATACAGAAAGGCCAATCTAGCTTCTATGACAAATCTACCAAGAGAAACCTCAACCGCACAAAATGATGGAAAACCACTAAGTCGATGAATGTTAAAATGACCTCCTCTGGTCTTCTGCTGAAATTGACCTCAGATACGTGACCAGAATAAACTGCTTGACCTGTTTAATGAGCATTTTGCTAAAGCTGGGCTTTCATTTGATAATGAACTCCATCATAACATCTGCGAATGAGGCTCTGCATGCCGCTAGACAGCCGACAGCTGAGAGCCGAGAACAAGCTCAGGAGTTGAAGGCACTCCTATCTATTGATATTAAGTGTCCGGCCTGGACGAATTTAACCCTTATTTAAAAAAATATACATCTTTGCTGCCCATCACTCATATTCAATCTTTCATTGGCAAGTAATAAGATTCCAAACAGCTGGAACGCAGCCTACTTCAGCCCTTTAAATAAGGGTGGCGATACGTGCCAGTTGGATAACCATCGTCAGATAGCCAAACTGTGCACTTACATTTTATCGACTTATCGAAAAGGCTTGAACACTTGACCCCGCTGGTCCAATGCTTTTCACAGTATATAAATGACAGAAGAGTGGACTCTGTATGCTAATGACAATTACTTATTTTAGGGCATCTAATATTGAGAAGCCTTTTCAGGATTTACAGTTGGCTTTTGATGTCGTTTAAAATAAACGTTTTAATTGAAACGTGTGCTTAATGCAAGAAAAACTAAATGTATGGTTCACTTCTCTGAAAGTAGACTGATGGAGTCATATGCAGAGGGATTAGACAATGAACCGGAATAATCCCAACTCATACTAACAAAACAAACATCGTCATAGCTTGAGTATGAATCTGCAGCTAGCTAAAGCTAACTAGGACCAATGTGCGCTAATATTAGTCTATAACTAGCAATGCAAATGGATTTATGATTAGAATAATATTACTACTGTACACAGATCATACACAATGCTAGCTAGCTAGCTAGCTAGCTAGAGGGTGGCTGTTGATGTGTGCAGAGGGTCCATGGTTCAAGCCCAGGTAGGGGCGAGGAGAGAGACAGAAGCTAAACTGTTAAAACATTCAAATGCCTCTCATGAAGTAGTGACATACACTTAGGTTGGAGTCATTAAAACTAGTTTCTCAACCACTCCACACATTTCTTGTTTACAAACTATAGTTTTGGCAAGTTGGTTAGGACATCTACTTTGTGCATGACAAGTATTATTTCCAACAATTGTTTTTTTGACTTAAAATTCACTATCACAATTTGAGTGGATCAGAAGTTTACATACTAAGTTGACTATTCCTTTAACCTCTTAGAGCTCTAGGGGCGCTATTTCATTTTTGGATAAAAAACGTTCCCGTTTTAAGCGCGATATTTTGTCACGAAAAGATGCTCGACTATGCATATTCTTGACAGTTTTGGAAAGAAAACACTCTGACGTTTCAGAATCTGCAAAGATTTTGTCTGTAAGTGCCCCAGAACTCATTCTACAGGCGAAACCAAGATGATGCATCACCCAGGAATTAGCAGAATTTCTGAAGCTCTGTTTTCCATTCTCTCCTTATATGGCTGTGATTGCGCAAGGAATGAGCCTACACTTTCTGTCGTTCGCCCAAGGTCTTAGCAGCATTGTGACGTATTTGTAGGCATATCATTGGAAGATTGGCCATAAGAGACTACATTTTCCAGAGGTCCGCCCGGTGTCCTTTGTCTAAATTTGTGCGTAATCTTCAGGTGCAGGCATTTTCTCCTGGGATTCAGGAGAGAAAGCATGTTTCCAAGAACGATGTATCAATGAAGAGATATGTGAAAAACACCTTGAGGATTGATTCTAAACAACGTTTGCCATGTTTTCAGTCGATATTATGGAGTTAATTTGGAAAAAAGTTTGCGTTTTGAGGACTGAATTTATGGATTTTTTTTGGTAGCCAAATGTGATGTATAAAACGGAGCTCTTTCTAATACACAAGGAATCTTTTTGGAAAAACTGAGCATCTGCTATCTAACAGAGTATCCTCATTGAAAACATCAGAAGTTCTTCAAAGGTAAATGATTTTATTTGAAGGCTTTTATGTTTTTGTTAATGTTGCGTGCTGGATGCTAACGCTAATGCTAACGCTAAATGCTAACGCGAAATGCTAACTCTAGCTAGCTACTTTTACACAAATGATTGTTTTCCTATGGTTGAGAAGCATATTTTGAAAATCTGAGATGACAGTGTTGTTTACAAAAGGCTAAGCTTGAGAGATGGCATATTTATTTCATTTCATTTGCGATTTTCATAAATAGTTAACGTTGTGTTATGCTAATGAGCTTGCTGATAGATTAACACAATCCTGGATACAGGGGTTTTTTCATAGCTAAACGTGACGCAGAAAACGGAGCGATTTGTCCTAAACAAATAATCTTTCAGGAAAAACTGAACATTTGCTATCTGAGAGTCTCCTCATTGAAAACATCTGAAGTTCTTCAAAGGTAAATGATTTTTTTGAATGCTTTTCTGTTTTTTTGTGTAAATGTTGCCAGCTGAATGCTAATGCTAAATGCTACATTAGCCATCAATACTGTTACACAAATGCTTGTTTTGCAATGGTTGAGAAGCATATTTTGAAAATCTGAGATGACAGTGTTGTTAACAAAAGGCTAAGCTTGAGAGCTAGCATATTTATTTCATTTCATTTGCGATTTTCATGAATAGTTAACGTTGCGTTATGGTAATGAGCTTGAGTCTGTATTCACGAACCCGGATCCGGGATGGGGAGATCAGAAAGGTTAAACAGCTTGGAAAATGTCAGAAATTGTGCTTCAGAAGCTTCCGATAGGCTAATTGTCAATTATTGTGGATGTATTTCGAGGCCTACCTTCAAATGCAGTGCCTCTTTGCTTGACATCATGGGAAAATCTAAAGAAATCAGCCAAGACCTCAGATCTTATTTTATTTTTTTATAGACCTCCACAAGTCTGTTTCATCCTTGGGAGCAATTTACAAACGCCTGAAGGTACCACGTTCATCTGTACAAACAATAGTACGCAAGTATAAACTCCATGGGACCACGCAGCCATCATACCACTCAGGAAGGAGACACGTTCTGTCTCCTAGAGATATACCTACTTTGGTGCAAAAAGTGCAAATCAATCCCAGAACAACAGCAAAGGACCCTGTGAAGATGCTGGAGGAAACAGGTACAAAAGTATCTATATCCACAGTAAAACAAGTCCTATATCGACATAACATTGAAAGGCCGCTCAGCAAGGAAGAAGCCACTGCTCCAAAACCCCCCCAAAAAGCCAGACTTCGATTTGCAACTGCACATGGGGACAAAATAACACTTTTTGGAGAAATGTCCTCTGGTCTGATGGAACAAAAATAGAACTGTTTGGCCATAATGACCATCGTTATGTTTGGAAGCCGAAGAACACCATCCCAACCGTGAAGCACGGGGGTGGCAGCATCATGTTGTGGGGGTGCTTTGCTGCAGGGGTGGTGCACTTCACAAAATAGATGTCATCATTAGGGACAATTATGTGGATATATTGAAGCAAATTCTCAAGACACCAGTCAGAAAGTTAGCTTGGTCGCAAATGGGACTTCCAAATGGACAATGACCCCAAGCATACCTCCAAAGTTGTGGCAAAATGTCAAGGACGACAAAGTCAAGCCCTGACCTCAATCCTATAGAACACGTGGGCAGAACTGAAAAGGTGTGTGTGACCAAGGAGGCCTACAAACCTGAACCAGTTACACCAGCTCTGTCAGAAGGAATGGGCCAAATTCACCCCTTATTGTGGGAAGGTTGGACCATGGAAACACTACAATATGCTGCATGACCTACCAGCAGACCATGGAAACACTACAATATGCTGCATGACCTACCAGCAGACCATAGAAACACTACAATATGCTGCATGACCTACCAGCAGACCATGGAAACACTACAATATGCTGCATGACCTACCAGCAGACCATGGAAACACTACAATATGCTGCATGACCTACCAGCAGAACATAGAAACACTACAATATGCTGCATGACCTACCAGCAGACCATGGAAACACTACAATATGCTGCATGACCTACCAGCAGACCATAGAAACACTACAATATGCTGCATGACCTACCAGCAGACCATAGAAACACTACAATATGCTGCATGACCTACCAGCAGACCATGGAAACACTACAATATGCTGCATGACCTACCAGAAGACCATGGAAACACTACAATATGCTGCATGACCTACCAGCAGACCATGGAAACACTACAATATGCTGCATGACCTACCAGCAGACCATGGAAACACTACGATATGCTGCATGACCTACCAACAGACCATAGAAACACTACAATATGCTGCATGACCTACCAACAGACCATAGAAACACTACGATATGCTGCATGACCTACCAGCAGACCATAGAAACACTACGATATGCTGCATGACCTACCAGCAGACCATGGAAACACTACAATATGCTGCATGACCTACCAGCAGACCATAGAAACACTACAATATGCTGCATGACCTACCAGCAGACCATGGAAACACTACAATATGCTGCATGACCTACCAGCAGACCATAGAAACACTACAATATGCTGCATGACCTACCAACAGACCATAGAAACACTACAATATGCTGCATGACCTACCAACAGACCATAGAAACACTACAATATGCTGCATGACCTACCAGCAGACCATGGAAACACTACAATATGCTGCATGACCTACCAGCAGACCATGGAAACACTACAATATGCTGCATGACCTACCAGCAGACCATAGAAACACTACAATATGCTGCATGACCTACCAGCAGACCATAGAAACACTACAATATGCTGCATGACCTACCAGCAGACCATGGAAACACTACAATATGCTGCATGACCTACCAGCAGACCATGGAAACACTACAATATGCTGCATGACCTACCAGCAGACCATAGAAACACTACAATATGCTGCATGACCTACCAGCAGACCATAGAAACACTACAATATGCTGCATGACCTACCAGCAGACCATGGAAACACTACAATATGCTGCATGACCTACCAGCAGACCATGGAAACACTACAATATGCTGCATGACCTACCAGCAGACCATGGAAACACTACAATATGCTGCATGACCTACCAGCAGACCATGGAAACACTACAATATGCTGCATGACCTACCAGCAGACCATGGAAACACTACAATATGCTGCATGACCTACCAGCAGACCATATAAACACTACAATATGCTGTATGACCTACCAGCAGACCATGGAAACACTACAATATGCTGCATGACCTACCAGCAGACCATGGAAACACTACAATATGCTGCATGACCTACCAGCAGACCATAGAAACACTACAATATGCTGCATGACCTACCAACAGACCATGGAAACACTACAATATGCTGCAAGACCTACCAGCAGACCATAGAAACACTACAATATGCTGCATGACCTACCAGCAGACCATGGAAATACTACAATATGCTGCATGACCTACCAGCAGACCATAGAAACACTACAATATGCTGCATGACCTACCAGCAGACCATAGAAACACTACAATATGCTGCATGACCTACCAGCAGACCATGGAAACACTACAATATGCTGCATGACCTACCAGCAGACCATGGAAACACTACAATATGCTGCATGACCTACCAGCAGACCATGGAAACACTACAATATGCTGCATGACCTACCAGCAGACCATGGAAACACTACAATATGCTGCATGACCTACCAGCAGACCATAGAAACACTACAATATGCTGCATGACCTACCAGCAGACCATAGAAACACTACAATATGCTGCAAGACCTACCAGCAGACCATGGAAACACTACAATATGCTGCATGACCTACCAGCAGACCATAGAAACACTACAATATGCTGCATGACCTACCAGCAGACCATGGAAACACTACAATATGCTGCATGACCTACCAGCAGACCATGGAAACACTACAATATGCTGCATGACCTACCAGCAGACCATGGAAACACTACAATATGCTGCATGACCTACCAGCAGACCATGGAAACACTACAATATGCTGCATGACCTACCAGCAGACCATGGAAACACTACAATATGCTGCATGACCTACCAGCAGACCATAGAAACACTACAATATGCTGCATGACCTACCAGCAGACCATGGAAACACTACAATATGCTGCATGACCTACCAGCAGACCATGGAAACACTACAATATGCTGCATGACCTACCAGCAGACCATGGAAACACTACAATATGCTGCATGACCTACCAGCAGACCATAGAAACACTACAATATGCTGCATGACCTACCAGCAGACCATAGAAACACTACAATATGCTGCATGACCTACCAGCAGACCATGGAAACACTACAATATGCTGCATGACCTACCAGCAGACCATGGAAACACTACAATATGCTGCATGACCTACCAGCAGACCATGGAAACACTACAATATGCTGCATGACCTACCAGCAGACCATGGAAACACTACAATATGCTGCATGACCTACCAGCAGACCATAGAAACACTACAATATGCTGCATGACCTACCAGCAGACCATGGAAACACTACAATATGCTGCATGACCTACCAACAGACCATGGAAACACTACAATATGCTGCATGACCTACCAACAGACCATGGAAACACTACAATATGCTGCAAGACCTACCAGCAGACCATAGAAACACTACAATATGCTGCATGACCTACCAGCAGACCATGGAAATACTACAATATGCTGCATGACCTACCAGCAGACCATAGAAACACTACAATATGCTGCATGACCTACCAGCAGACCATGGAAACACTACAATATGCTGCAAGACCTACCAGCAGACCATGGAAACACTACAATATGCTGCAAGACCTACCAGCAGACCATGGAAACACTACAATATGCTGCAAGACCTACCAGCAGACCATGGAAACACTACAATATGCTGCATGACCTACCAGCAGACCATAGAAACACTACAATATGCTGCAAGACCTACCAGCAGACCATAGAAACACTACAATATGCTGCATGACCTACCAGCAGACCATGGAAACACTACAATATGCTGCATGACCTACCAGCAGACCATAGAAACACTACAATATGCTGCAAGACCTACCAGCAGACCATGGAAACACTACAATATGCTGCAAGACCTACCAGCAGACCATGGAAACACTACAATATGCTGCATGACCTACCAGCAGACCATGGAAACACTACAATATGCTGCATGACCTACCAGCAGACCATGGAAACACTACAATATGCTGCATGACCTACCAGCAGACCATGGAAACACTACAATATGCTGCATGACCTACCAGCAGACCATGGAAACACTACAATATGCTGCATGACCTACCAGCAGACCATGGAAACACTACAATATGCTGCATGACCTACCAGCAGACCATGGAAACACTACAATATGCTGCATGACCTACCAGCAGACCATGGAAACACTACAATATGCTGCATGACCTACCAGCAGACCATGGAAACACTACAATATGCTGCATGACCTACCAGCAGACCATGGAAACACTACAATATGCTGCATGACCTACCAGCAGACCATGGAAACACTACAATATGCTGCATGACCTACCAGCAGACCATGGAAACACTACAATATGCTGCATGACCTACCAGCAGACCATGGAAACACTACAATATGCTGCATGACCTACCAGCAGACCATGGAAACACTACAATATGCTGCATGACCTACCAACAGACCATGGAAACACTACAATATGCTGCAAGACCTACCAGCAGACCATAGAAACACTACAATATGCTGCATGACCTACCAGCAGACCATGGAAATACTACAATATGCTGCATGACCTACCAGCAGACCATAGAAACACTACAATATGCTGCATGACCTACCAGCAGACCATAGAAACACTACAATATGCTGCATGACCTACCAGCAGACCATGGAAACACTACAATATGCTGCATGACCTACCAGCAGACCATGGAAACACTACAATATGCTGCAAGACCTACCAGCAGACCATGGAAACACTACAATATGCTGCATGACCTACCAGCAGACCATAGAAACACTACAATATGCTGCATGACCTACCAGCAGACCATGGAAACACTACAATATGCTGCATGACCTACCAGCAGACCATAGAAACACTACAATATGCTGCAAGACCTACCAGCAGACCATGGAAACACTACAATATGCTGCAAGACCTACCAGCAGACCATGGAAACACTACAATATGCTGCATGACCTACCAGCAGACCATGGAAACACTACAATATGCTGCATGACCTACCAGCAGACCATGGAAACACTACAATATGCTGCATGACCTACCAGCAGACCATGGAAACACTACAATATGCTGCATGACCTACCAGCAGACCATAGAAACACTACAATATGCTGCATGACCTACCAACAGACCTTAGAAACACTAGAATATGCTGCATGACCTACCATCAGACCATGGAAACACTACAATATGCTGCATGACCTACCAGCAGACCATGGAAACACTACAATATGCTGCATGACCTACCAGCAGACCATGGAAACACTACAATATGCTGCATGACCTACCAGCAGACCATAGAAACACTACAATATGCTGCATGACCTACCAGCAGACCATAGAAACACTACAATATGCTGCATGACCTACCAGCAGACCATGGAAACACTACAATATGCTGCATGACCTACCAGCAGACCATAGAAACACTACAATATGCTGCATGACCTACCAGCAGACCATAGAAACACTACAATATGCTGCATGACCTACCAGCAGACCATGGAAACACTACAATATGCTGCATGACCTACCAGCAGACCATAGAAACACTACAATATGCTGCATGACCTACCAGCAGACCATAGAAACACTACAATATGCTGCATGACCTACCAGCAGACCATGGAAACACTACAATATGCTGCATGACCTACCAGCAGACCATGGAAACACTACAATATGCTGCATGACCTACCAGCAGACCATGGAAACACTACAATATGCTGCATGACCTACCAGCAGACCATAGAAACACTACAATATGCTGCATGACCTACCAGCAGACCATAGAAACACTACAATATGCTGCATGACCTACCAGCAGACCATGGAAACACTACAATATGCTGCATGACCTACCAGCAGACCATGGAAACACTACAATATGCTGCATGACCTACCAGCAGACCATGGAAACACTACAATATGCTGCATGACCTACCAGCAGACCATGGAAACACTACAATATGCTGCATGACCTACCAGCAGACCATGGAAACACTACAATATGCTGCATGACCTACCAGCAGACCATGGAAACACTACAATATGCTGCATGACCTACCAGCAGACCATGGAAACACTACAATATGCTGCATGACCTACCAGCAGACCATGGAAACACTACAATATGCTGCATGACCTACCAGCAGACCATAGAAACACTACAATATGCTGCATGACCTACCAGCAGACCATGGAAACACTACAATATGCTGCATGACCTACCAGCAGACCATGGAAACACTACAATATGCTGCATGACCTACCAGCAGACCATGGAAACACTACAATATGCTGCATGACCTACCAGCAGACCATGGAAACACTACAATATGCTGCATGACCTACCAGCAGACCATGGAAACACTACAATATGCTGCATGACCTACCAGCAGACCATAGAAACACTACAATATGCTGCATGACCTACCAGCAGACCATGGAAACACTACAATATGCTGCATGACCTACCAGCAGACCATGGAAACACTACAATATGCTGCATGACCTACCAGCAGACCATGGAAACACTACAATATGCTGCATGACCTACCAGCAGACCATGGAAACACTACAATATGCTGCATGACCTACCAGCAGACCATGGAAACACTACAATATGCTGCATGACCTACCAGCAGACCATGGAAACACTACTCCGATAGACCTACATTTGTACAAAAGTGCCAATGGTTAGCTCTATGTAATGAGTATAAGGTAGCATTAAAATACACAAGTCATGGGATGGGAAATGGACGTTCCATTTCTTAACAAAACAAAAGGAAACATTACAAACTAACACGTACCATCGAAGCTGCCGTGCTCTGCGCAGTACTGGAGCAGTTTGCTGTACGTTTCGTTGGAGGGTCGGAACACGAACACGCCGGAGTTGAAACAGTCTGGCCAGCCGGGATCCGGGGCCGCAGACAGCTCCTCTCTGTCAAACAACTCATCTATGTTCTGTACCACCTGCAACAAACACATACAGGTGAACTATACCGTACCAGGGGGAGTGTGCACAACACCAACGGTCTCACCAGTGTGTCTGCATCCATGAAGACACATTTGGAGTAGTGTGTAAGGGTCCAGCAGTGTAGCTTGGTGAAGGTGACTCCCAGGTCAGGTCTCTTCATCAGGTCCAGGTGAGCTGCGTCTCCACTGTCCAACACATCCACCAACAGTACCTCGTCAAAGATCTTGAGAAGCACTCCCCTGGTGGAGGTGGAGGAAGAGGAGGAAGCAGAGACTGCATGACGTACCGTCAATATGGTGTACAGTGGAAAGCATTCTGAATAACTGCAGTGGTGATGAGTCAGGGGCATAGGGCGGGGGCCAGGGCTTACCATGCCAAACTTGTAGGGCAGGGGTATTCAACTCCTACACAATGATCCGGACAAGACAATCAGCTGTAAAACCCGAACTGTGTGAGCTACAAATGTCACCAATACGGAGAAACTCAACACAACCGTGCCAGTTGGTTGGCTCTACGACATCCACAAGTTTAGGGCAGTCATCTGAATACTGTCGTGGACGTCCTCGTTTCTCACAAAACCAACTGTCCAGACCGAACCATTGGAGCTACAATATCGAAAGGGGAGCCTAGCGAACACTAAGGTGTCAGTTGTTCTGCTCTACGATGCACACGCTTCATGGGAGTCATCTGACGCTAACACAGTACGGGGGTTGTAAAAATTGCAGAAAGTGCATTGGGTGAAATGTGCCAAAAATAACACAAGTAGACATGTATTTTCTTACATAATCAGATATAGGACAGACTTCTAATTTTTGTTCCTTATGACTTTTTTAAAACTTAGTTGACATTTATGAATGTGTCATTCAAAGCATTTCTATGGGCTATAGCAGTAAAGGCCTAACTCAATATTTCATAAAATAATTGATATACATACCAATATGGGGTCCTAAAATTAAAAATAAAAACAGCCAAATTAGATTTTATGGCCATCAAACTCCATTTGTTAGCTTAGTAGATATTGCAATCTATGGGCATAGACCTATACGGGTTATTAAGGGAAATGTAACTGGGAAGTGACAGGTTCTTACATATATGGTCAGAGAGTTCAACTCACACGTCCTCTGCTGGCATTTTCTAAACGCATATTATGGTATGCTACCCTCAAAGTACATTTGTTTCAAAACTCTTAAGTCCTACAAAAATATTCTTAGAACTGTTTACAAATTGTCAAATACTGGAATAAGATTTGACAAAATATATCACCAATTACTGTTCCAAAAAATACAAATAAAATATTTTTCCTTACAATAGGGGGAAAAAGCAATTGTGTCATTCCAAACTTTAATCTGGATTTTTTTACCATTTTGTGCCACTCAAGCCTTTCCCCTATCCAGCCATGCCATTCTCTAGCCTACTGCTGCAGGTACCAGCCAAAATAAAGGAACCAAAGCATCTTAACGGGGCATTGGGCCACCATGAGCCGCCAGAACAGTTTCAATGCCCGTTGGCATAGTTTCAATGCCCGTTGGCATAGTTTCAACAGTTGTCTGGAACTTCCTGTGTGGAAGCTCCTGCAACATACTTTGTATCCTTCATTTACTGGCGTTTCCTTGTTTTAGGCAGTTACCTGTAGAATGGACGGAGGGGCATTGCACTGAATATTACACTGCCATTCCTTTATCCGCAATGTCATGTAGTTTATGTGTCGGGGGGCTAGGGTCAGTTTGTTATATCTGGAGTACTTCCTGTCCCATTCGGTGTCCTGTGTGAATTTAAGTGTGCTCTCTCTAATTCTCTCTTTCTCTCTCTCAGAGGACCTGAGCCCTAGGACCATGCCTCAGGACTACCTGACATGATGACTCCTTGCTGTCCCCAGTCCACCTGGCCGTGCTGCTGCTCCAGTTTCAACTGTTCTGCCTCATTATTATTATTATTCGACCATGCTGGTCATTTATGAACATTTGAACATCTTGGCCATGTTCTGTTATAATCTCTACCCGGCACAGCCAGAAGAGGACTGGCCACCCCACATAGCCTGGTTCCTCTCTAGGTTTCTTCCTAGGATTTGGCCTTTCTAGGGAGTTTTTCCTAGCCACTGTGCTTCAACACCTGCATTGCTTGCTGTTTGGGGTTTTAGGCTGGGTTTCTGTACAGCACTTTGAGATACCAGCTGATGTACAAAGGGCTATATAAATAAATTAGATTTGATTTGCACAACATCTGAAGAACTGCATAACTACATTGAACGCTTTTCTGAAAAGACGTATTTCCCAACAAGGACGATGAAATTCATCGCTGGTTGGAGTAAATTCTTCAACAAGTGAAACCATTTAGATTTGGTTGTAAAACATTGTCCTTTAAAGAGGTTCTTACTTGCAGGGATCAGAGACGTGGGGGCCGATCATTACCACCAGCTTCCTGGTTGTCTGGTGGTTCCTCAGGGACTTTCCCAGGACCATGGCTCCTCTGGCATAGTTGTCATTGGTGGCCAATGTCACAAAAGCCTGGTCTGGATGGGGGGGGGGGCATAACTTGTTAATACAAATTTAGGAATAACATTTGCGTTAGGTTCAAATGGTGTGAATCCTACTCTTAAAACCTTCCCCAAAAAATACTTTGTAAGGACACACATTTTTTCATATATTTTTAAACAGGGTGTCACATTGAGATTAAAAATCTATTTTACGAGAGCCCTGTACACATTACAATAAAAACATGCATATAAAACAATATCATTCAGCACAATAAAATGTTATAAAAGCAATCCCATTTAACTACATAGAGGTCCTCAATCAATAATGTCAACTGCCTGAGGGGCACCAGCACATTTAACCCGATTGAACTCTGCAGATTGATCCACAAAATAGGGGCAAAAAACTAAACAGATTTCCCCAAATCTGTGGAGACTGGAGGGATCTCTTGTGTCATCGATTCCTGTGAACGGGTAACTTATAATTCTTATCCTAGTTAATGTTAGAGGGAGTTTGTCAGTTCGTTTTGGGAATGCAGCTCTTAAAAACAGAGGTCCTTCCCACATGTTTATACAGACTACAATGAGTCCTAAAATTGTCCCGTGATGAAACCTAATGGAAGACGGCGTCCAAGGGGTTTAAAAACAGAGGTTGTGCCGCATGTAAACAATATTACCAACAGCCAACACAGGGAGAAGTTTGAATAATCTCTTATTTTTAATACTACGGATTGATTTATTTCTATAACAAAAAAAACCTTAACCAGATGTTCTATATATTCGTTACAAAGGACAATTTATCAATCCTGACACCCAGGTACTTATACTGAGAAAGTTCACTGCTTGACATGCATGATGAAATCCTGGTTGAGAATGAACAACAAAACAGCATGTAAGTGAACTAAATAGGTTTTGATGATGTTTTACTGGTTATGGGGATATGGGTAAATGCCAACCAAATAATTTTGGGGTGTGTTGCAACTATTTAGCCTTATGAGAAGGTTTAAAAGGCAGCTAAAATGTTAAATATCGGTGTCGGGTTTTTTGGCATGGAAAATACCGGATATCAGTCAAAACTCATCAGTGCATCAAACTAACAACTCAAATTGTATTTGTCACAAGCACTGAATACAACAGGTGTAGTAGACCTTATCGTGAAATGCTTACTTACGAGCCCTTAATCAACAATGCAGTTGAAGAAATAGAGTTAAGAAAATATTGACTAAATTAAAGTAAAATTGTGAGGGAGTGATGTCCAATGGTCTGCGGCAGTTTTAACAATGACACCAATGTCTGAACGCCAGACAGAATGGCCAAGGGCTTGATGATGTCTACTTTGGCATGCTGTGCCAGATAGGAAAATTTATAAAACTACCCATAGACTCACGTCTCAACAATGAAATGATTGTAAGCTAACAAAGGGCAAATAGATTCATGTAATTATAATGCCAAATGTAGAAACTGGCAGTTAATATTAGCAGGCCTGGCTGGTCAGTTAAACAATCCCCTGGTATAGTAAAAACTACACTTGGTATTGGGGGCCAACTGGATAACAGCCTGGTAAAAAGAAACCACTGGATACAAAACCTCAAATTGTGTTCAGATGCCAAACCAGGTACAGCTGAAGTGAAATTATGCATTTCCAACTGTACCTCCCTCCCACCCCGTATTGCCATTGGTCCCAAGAAAACAGCTGATGTTATATTAGAAGCAAGAAACCCCAAAGCAATCTGCCACCCAAAAAAACAGTCAACAGAAGTCTGTTCTACTGGATCTCTGCTACTCTTACTGGTAAAATGCCATTTCTATGATAAGCACAGAAAGACATGCTGTTGGCCTTCAGGCCTCAACCCACTGACTATATGAAGATCTAAAAAGTGCTGCTATCGCAAAGGCAGATGACCATGGGATGACACCTTTTGTAAGTCATGGGGACAGGATGTCAGGTTTCACTACTACATTTGTCAGGTACATATATAACTGTCGTTTTAGTGTGCATCTTGTATTGACTTTAGGTAGGCCTATAAAAGCTTAATATAATAAAACACTGCGAGAAGGCTGTGTAGGCTTACAGGACATGCAGTTTCACTTGGAACAGTAATTCAATAATCAAGTAGCATACGTCTAGCTGTCTACAGCAATGCAGGTACAGTGCGATTTAACCTAACACTAGATCTGCACTGTCGTCTAGGATTGATGCCCTCCGTGGACCGGCTCGTACATAAAGCATTCTCCGTCTCAGGCCGCAAAGGCATCATTTTTCTCCTTAACTATATTTAATGACAGGCCGTCAAAAATATAAATGATATCACTTTATTGGTCAAGTGTGCAGGCGGTCCAACAAAAAGATGTCTTCTGCTTTTCACCAAACACCTCTAAAAACAGGTTTTGGAGAGGTGCGGGGGGCTGCCACAGAGCGCCTGGGGTGCTGTGCCTTGCTTAAGGGCACAACGGCAGGAATCTACGATTTGATTTTAGACACCCTCAAAATGAAGGCCAGAATTGACGCGTTGCACTAAACCCAAAACTTGTGGTTTTCAATAATATATATATTTTTTTAGGTTACTGTAACAAGCTTTAACGGTGGGCTCGTTTTTCCACCAGTTCCCAGTTGTATTAAAGTCTAAACGCAGGATGAGAGAGAGAGACCCTTTGAGTAAGAAAATGATTCATTTGCAGCCTGAATGGACGTTGTTGAACCGGTCCACACCAGTATTAACGGCTGGGTACATCAGTGCCAGACAGCACCGACTGAGCGGTCCCTGTCGGCTGTTTAGGGTACGTGGGAATATGGGGTTACAACTAGGGAGAGACTGAGCAACAGCGAAACTCATTGACCCAACCGTTATCCACACAGCCGTGAAACGTATCGATACGGCTCTATTAAGAAAGTCCGTGTTGCAAAACACGCGGTGATGGAAAGCGGAAAAGAGACTAAATAACGACTCAGCCGGTTTCCACATGCCGGTTGTGTCACGGATCGACAAAAAACAAAATAACGGCAACAAACCAAACTGTACATTTCTCAACGTGCCTGCCATCCCATCATTTATATACGACGGACATTGCTGCAACTCCACAGTAACTTTTTTAGCCTCTGACAGTGGCAACAATCACGACAAGTTACTTAGTTTCCACCGTGTCTGCCACAGCCAAACTTCCATCACATCATCCAAGGATTACATTGTAACAACCCGTCACGTACCTTTTGACATATTGATGGTAGAAGTTGCAGATCCTCTGTAGATTAGACACAGCACCTTCGTTAGGAAAGGACAAGCCTACGACATGGAGGTGAATTTATAGACGCATGTAGACCGTGGGTCACGTGACAGGGTCTTGGCGCACACCCACTCCTGCTCTATCTATGGAAGGGTTCCGCAACTGGCGGCCCGCGGATCACAATCTGGCCCGCAGGGGATTTTATTTCATCCCAGAGGTTGCTGAGCAAAAGAAAACAATTATTGTTGGACAAAAAAGACTGTAAAAAAAACAGCAAATCAGCTCCAAGTGATTAACATTTAGTAAATCTGTTCCAAAGTATTCTCGGGCATGATAGAGAGACATATGTGACCGTATACAAACATAAGCAAGGTTTAATATGATTATGTTTTAGTCAAATATAATAGATGTTTGGGCTTCTTGCAGTCAATTTGCAGTCTACAAATTATTTGTAATTATGTTCCCGTCCCATGACCGTCCGCTCAAGAAAAAATCTGCCCGCAACTGAATCTAGTTGATGATCCCTGATCTATGGAGAAGGACCTCGCTGGAGAAGCCCCTCTTCGAGGTCCACCATCCGTTTTAATTTGCGGAGGCTTTCCAGACAGACGATGAGCAGTGTGGGGTTCGTATATATACAGAAAAAATATAGAAACGCAACATGTAAAGTGTTGGTCCCATGTTTTGTGCGCTGAAATAAATGATTCCAGAAATGTTCCAAACCCCAAAAAGTGTATTTCTTTAAAATTCTGTGCAGAAATTTGTTTACATTCCTGTTAGTGAGCATTTTCTCCTTTGCCAAGATAATCCATCCACCTGACAGGTGTGGTATATCAAGAAGCTGATTAAACAGCATGATCATTACACAGGTGCACCTTGTGCTGGGGGCAGTAAAAGACCACTCTAAAATGTGCAGTTTTGTCAGACAACACCACAGATGTCTCAAGTTTTGAGGGAGCATGTAATTGGCATGCTGACTTCAGGAATATTGAATGCTAATTTCTCTACCATAAGCCACCTCCAACATAATTTTAGAGAATTCTTTACCTGTGGGATCATCTGACACCAGCCACCTGGACAGCTAATGAAATTGAGGAGTATTTATGTCTGTAATAAAGCCCTTTTGAGGGGAAAAACTCATTTTGATAGGCTGGGCCAGGCTCCCCAGTGAGCCCACCCACGCCTGCACCCCTTCCCAGTCATGTGAAATACATACAATACCTGTCAAACTTTTGGAAAAACCTTCTCATTCAAGGGTTTTTCTTTATTTTTTAACTTCTTTCTACAATGTAGAATAATAGTGAAGACATCAAAACTATGAAATAACACATATGGAATCATGTAGTAACCAAAATAGCCAAAAGAGTGTTGAACAAATCAAAATATATTTTGTATTTGAGATTCTTCAAAGTAGCCACCATTTGCCTTGATGACAGCTTTGCACATGCTTGGCATTCTCTCAACCAGCTTCATGAGGTAGTCACCTGGAATGCATTTAAATTAACAAGTGTGCCTTGTTAAAAGTGAATTTGTGGAATTTCTTTCCATCTTAATGCGTTTGAGCCAATCAGTTGTGTATACAGAAGATAGCCCTATTTGGCAAAAAAACAATTCCATATTATGCAATAACAGCTCAAGTAAGCAAAGAGAAATGACAGTCCATCATTATTTTAAAAATGAAGGTCAGTCAATCCAGAAAATTTCAAGAACTTTTACAGTTTCTTCAAGTCCTATCGCAAAAACCATGAAGCGCTATGATGAGACTGGCTCTCATGAGAACTACCATAGGAAGGGAAGAACCAGAGTTACCTCTGCTGAAGGTAAGTTCATTAGAGTTAACTGCACCTCAGATTGCTGCCCAAATAAAAGCTTCACAGAGTTTACGTAACAGACCCATCTCAACATCAACTGTTCAGAGGAGACTGCATGAATCAGGCCTTCATGGTCAAATTACTGCAAAGAAACCACTACTAAAGGACACCAATGAGAGGAAGAGACTTGCCTGGGCCAAGAAACACGAGCAATGGACATTAGACCGGTGGAAATCTGTCCTTTGTTCTGATGAGTCCAAATTAGAGATTTTTGGTTCCAACCCCTGTGTCTTTGTGAGACACAGAGTAGGTGAATGGATGATCTCTGCTTCTGTGGTTCCCACCGTGAAGCATGGAGGAGGAGATGTGATGGTGTGGGGGGGCTTTGCTGGTGACACTGTGATTTATTTAGAATTCAAGGCTCACTTAACCAGCATGGCTACCACAGCATTCTGCAGCAATATGCCATCCCTGCTAGGTTGGGCTTAGTTTGACTATCATTTGTTTTTAACAGGACAATGACACAACACACTTCCAGGCTGTGTAAGGGCTATTTTACCAAGAAGGAGAGTGATGGAGTGCTGCATCAGATGATCCCTCCACATTTCTATGGTGGGATTCTGGCTGTGGCTAGGCTAGGTGAGACAGGCCTCATAATATTTCATTTCATATCGGGTGATTGTGGAGGCCAAATCATCCGATGCTGGAGGGAATTATTCTACATATATGCTCTCCTGGTCTATTGGTTTTCAAATAAACTTTCCTTCATTCTCTAGCAGACAGAGGCATTATCCTAGTCATATTAGCGTCCCATGCTAGTTGATGATAATCCTAGTCATATTAGCATCCCATGCTAGTTGATGATAATCCTAGTCATATTAACATCCCATGCTAGTTGATGATATTTCTGGTCATATTAGCATCTCATGCTAGTTGATGATAATCCTGGTTATATTAGCATCCCATGCTAGTTGATGATAATCCTGGTCATATTAGCATCCCATGCTAGTTGATGATAATCCTGGTCATATTAGCATCCCATGCTAGTTGATGATAATCCTAGTCATAGTAGCATCCCATGCTAGTTGATGATAATCCTAGTCATATTAGCATCCCATGCTAGTTGATGATAATCCTAGTCATATTAGCATCCTATGCTAGTTGATGATAATCCTGGTCATATTAGCATCCCTGTCTGACTCTGATTTGGATTATGACTCGTTGCCTGCCTTGACTTACCTTTTCCCTGCCCCTTGTACTAGAATAAACTATGAGACTCGTACTATCTGCCTCCTGTGTCTGCATCTGGGTCATACCTGAAACGGGATAGTACGAACTGGCCCAGCAGACTTACCTTTTTCCTGCCCCTTGTACTAGAATAAACTATGAGACTCATACTATCTGCCTCCTGTGTCTGCATCTGGGTCTAAGCCTGAGTCTTGACAGTACGAACTGGCCATGACCGACCCAGCAGATTCGGACCGGCTCCACAACACCCTCTCCTCCCAAGGAGCCACCATTGGAAGACACGAGGAGTTACTGCAAAGCCTTATGGAGGGACTTCATACCCTGGCAGCACGCCATGACCATGTATTCGATACATTGCTGGAGCAATTCCTCTGATTCCCTATTAGGCAGCAAGCCACTACAGTAAAATCCCAGAATCTCAAGATCCCCAAGACCAGTGGCACTTCTTTCCAGCCTACCCAGGTGTCCTGAGAACCTTGCTCACCACCTCCGGAGCACTACGCTGGAGATTCTGGAGCCTGCCGTGCTTTTCTCTCACAATGCTCCCTCATCTTCGAGCTGCAGCCTTCTTCGTTCCCCCTCGGACCGCTCGAAGATAGCGTACCTCATAACGCTGATGGCAACAATCCACCATAACGCTGATGAGCATAACGTTGATGTCTGGGAGCAACAATCCACCGTTTGCCTGAGTCTGGAGGAGTTTGTGACGGAGGTACGAAAAGTGTTCGATTCTCCGTTGTCCGGGAGAGGGGCTGATCCATCTACGTTAAGACTCCCGTAGTGTGGCAGACTACGCAGTGGATTTTCACACGTTGGCGGCTGAGAATGCCTGGAACCCGGAAGCCCTTTTCAACATGTTCCTTCAAGGGTTAAAGACGAGCTCGCAGCCCGGGAGCTTCCCATGGACCTCGACTCCCTCATCGCCTTGACCTTAAGGCTCGATGGGCGTCTACGGAAACGTTGGCGGGAGAGGTCTGTTCCCGGTTACACTCGCTCATTCACTGCTCCCACCTGGCCTCTGAGAAATCCCGGAAGTGCCCAACGTCCACCTTATTGAGAGAATCCGAGGTCACCCGAGTGCCCACGAGAATGACAGAGGGTGGCCGACTCGCCTCCTCCAGAGCCAAAGCTACTGTGAAGGGGTAGATTGTCTACGGATTAACGTTTACGCAGGTTGAGCACCAGGAGCTGTCTGTATTGAGGGACTATAGGATATTATATTTCCAACTGTCCATTAAAAAGACCAGGCTCACCAGTAGGTTTGAGTACTCTGGTGAACCATACGGGGATTTTCCAATCTCCGATTACTCGTACCCCTCTCCATGCCACCCTGTTGGGGTCTTCATGGCTCCAGAAGCACAATCTACTGATCGACTGGGCTACTGGTTCTATCGTGGGTTGGAGCCCGTTCTGCCATGCACAGTGTCTTAAGTCAACACAGCCTGCCCTGGGCATCTTGCAGGTTTGGGTGAATCCTTGGATCTCTCTGCCATTCACGCCTCCAGGAGGTCTTCAACAAGGCACGCGCTACGTCTCTCCCTCTCCCATCGACCCTACGATTACGCCATTGACCTTCTTCCAGGCACCCCTCCACCTCGGGGTCAGCTTTACTCCCTGTAAGGCTATGGAGGAGAACATTGAGGACTCTCTCACTGCAGGGAGTGTTCATCCACCTGCCTCTCCCGCTGGCACGGGGGTTCTTCTTTGTGGAGAAGAAGAACAAAACCCTGCGCCGTGTATCGACTGCCGGGACCTTAATGACATCACGGTTAAAAAAACATTACCCTCTACCACTCATCTCCTCGGCTTTCAAACCTCTTCAGGGAGCAACCATCTTCTCAAAGTTGGACCTTCTGAATGCCTACCATCTGGCTCGGATATGGGAAGGAAACGAGTGGAAGACAGCCTTTACCAGGGCTAGCGGAACTATGTTCCAGGCCCTGGTCTACAATGTGCTCCGGGACATGCTGAACCGGTTCGTATTTGTCTACCTCCACGACATAATTGTATTTTCCCATTCAGGGGTCTAGCACCCTAGCCAGGGCTCTAGCACCACATCCAGGGCTCTAGCACCACAGCCAAGGCTCTAGAACCACCACCAGGGCTCTAGAACCATCATCGGGGCTCTAGAACCACAGCCATGGTTCTAGAACCATGTTCAGGGCCCTAGAACCACCAACAGGGCTCTAGAACCACAGCCAGGGCTCTAGCACCCCAGCCAGGGCTCTAGCACCCCAGCCAGGGTTCCAGCACCACATCCAGGGCTCTAGCACCACATCCAGGGCTCTAGCACCACAGCCAGGGCTCTAGAACCACCACCAGGGCTCTAGAACCATCATCGGGGCTCTAGAACCACAGCCATGGTTCTAGAACCATGTTCAGGGCCCTAGAACCACCAACAGGGCTCTAGAACCACAGCCAGGGCTCTAGCACCCCAGCCAGGGCTCTAGCACCCCAGCCAGGGTTCCAGCACCACATCCAGGGTTCCAGCACCACCACCAGAGCTCTAGAACCACAGCCAGGGCTCAAGAACCCCAGCCAGGGCTCTAGCACCACATCCAGGGCTCTAGCACCACATCCAGGGCTCTAGCACCACAGCCAGGGCTCTAGTTTGTGCTATCCATCCATTGTTGATATTGTCAGGAGAGATAACCTACATTTGTTGTCTCTGGTCTCCTAACATCTGATGTTTGTGAGTGCCCAGATCAACAAACCTTCAAAGAGCACGTCCTCAAGCTTTGTTTAAAACAGTTGAATTCATTCCTCAAGGCTTCAAAAAGTTGTCTTAATAATTGTGTGATGTTTTTGGTCATGACCTTACACTGAGCTTATTAAATATCTTATGGAATTCAATGTACTGTATATCTAGTCTGCAAATGTAAAATATTGGATGTTCAGGTACTGAGAAGAGATGATTTCCTAACAGGAAGAAGACCACTTGACACTGGTAGCTCCCTCGGTGCTGTGTCCAGTACATGACTGGCATCACAAACAGCTGTGACAAATTAAATTGAGTCCCACAGGTATTTTAAGGTTAATAGAAATATGTTCACTTATAAATTCTCTGACCAAATGTGGCTAATCCATAACCATACATCTTCTAATAGTGGGCCTATCAACAGTCTATCACCATACATCCTCTAATAGTGGACCTATCAACAGTCTATCACCATACATCCTCTAATAGTGGGCCTATCAACAGTCTATCACCATACATCCTCTAATAGTGGGCCTATCAACAGTCTATCACCATACATCTTCTAATAGTGGGCCTATCAACAGTCTATCACCATACATCCTCTAATAGTGGACCTATCAACAGTCTATCACCATACATCCTCTAATAGTGGGCCTATCAACAGTCTATCACCATACATCCTCTAATAGTGGGCCTATCAACAGTCTATCACCATACATCCTCTAATAGTGGGCCTAACAACAGTGATGTGCTGTATCTTGTGGGACAGTGATGTGCTGTATCTTGTGTGACAGCAAGTGCTGTATCTTGTGACAGGGTGATGTGCTGTATCTTGTGACAGGGTGATGTGTTGTAACTTGTGACAGGGTGATGTGTTTACAACATGACCTCCCGAGTTGCGCAGCGGTCTAAGACAATGCATCTCAGTGCTAGAGGCGTTACTACAGACTCTGGTTCGATTCCAGGCTGTGTCCCAACCGGCCGTGATTGGGAGTCCCATAGGATGGCGCACAATTGTCCCAGCCTTGTCGGGGTAAAAATATCTTTGTCATATTCATACACTGTGAGGTTTGAAACACCAAAATAAAAGGTTGATAATTTACCTGTCGTAAAACATTACCTCAACCCGGGGCGGATGCCACAAATCCTAGAAGCAGAAGAGCCTTCATTATGTTGTCAGTGTACACTAACTGTCTTCCCCAATCCCCATCCTTCATAATGACTAAATCAAACTTGAAATGCACTTTAAACAAAGCCAGACTAAAGTCATTGGCACAAAAAAACACATCTCCTCATTATTACTTATGTTAAATAGCAAATAGCCTAAAGTTAAGGCAAACTAATAATCTACTATTAATATAACAGTGGCCGATTTATTCAACCTTAAAATGAGTAGCACATTGTTGGCAACGTTTTGAGGTTACTTCTTATGCGATCATGGTGTGCATGTTCTAGACAGCATGCAGGTCCCTGGTCAGTTGACATCTTCACAATTACTATAATAATCTGTGCAGAATCTCCAACAGCGCTAATCACTTGAACTAAGCATTTTTAAAATCCCACATGTTGGCCTGGATTCACAACGAGTGTAGCTTTAATTGTACATCTTACATGTGTGATTTAATGAAAGTTTGAATTTTATAGCATTTTATTTGAATCTGGCGCTCTGCATTTCCCCCTGGCAGTTGGCCAGTTGAGACGCTAGCGTCTCCCCTATCCATAATTAATCATCCGTTATATAAATAAAACGTATCTGACATTGTATTCCCATTTGAACTTTGTTGTGCTTTTAAAAATGGTTGAACGTGCAGTGATAACACATTAAGGTGACGACTCAACCAAAAATCAGACATTCATAGTGATAACACATTTAGGTGACGACTCAACCAAAAATCAGACATTGGTTTTCCTTTGTTGGTTGTGCTTTTAGATGGTTAGAATCATAGTGATAACACGTTGTGAATTCAACATACTTCTGGCTGTCTTTTCGTCTGGGTGAATAAAGGTTGAAATCTCATTGCTCAACGTCCCAACCAAATATGACCCACATTTTGACGTTTGAAATGACGTGGTGTGCCCAGTGGGTTGGGTGGGGTTTTTGCATTAGTTCTGGTCAGATGCATTGTGGTGATACAGAACATTGCAGGTGGACCTATTTTAATGCACTTACTATAGTATTTTGAGATTGTTTATCAATGGAAAGAGGGTTATACATTAAATGTATTCTTCTTCTTCTTATTGTTAATACATACGGAGCAACAGAAACATCAGACACGACACAGGCGTTTGGAAGCGTGACTGGTTGAACAGATTACTACCCTGTGCCTCTCTTTGTCCCTATCGATGAAGAAATACCCAGCAATAACAAATCACAGGGATATGTACGTATCTAATTTTTTTCAGATTTATTAATATATTTATGTGTATTTGTGATGAACTGTACACTTACAGAATAAAAATATCTAGGGAACAATGTGAACACGTTTCAATACCACAAAGACACCAGATCTGCCCAGACACAGAACATACACCCCAATGTGCAGAATCACCCTCATATATGTACTGAATGTATAGAATCACCTGGAGTGCTTCTGTTAAACTCGATCTTCATCGTCACGTCTCCCTAGCGCTGTTTCTGGTCATTTTCCACAAATATTCCATATCCTGGTTGTAAAATTCCATGAACAAGGAGGGAATATGCAGGAAATCAAAATTCCTCCACCAGGATTTCTGGAAAACCTGGGAATTTTGGGATAGATCTCCGTAATCTCCGTAATCTCAGGTGCTATACTTCACAGTTAAAGCATAAGGTTTTGTTGGGCGACACTAAATGAATTTCTCTCAGACCGATGCTACACATTAAACCACTACAGCTCCCTATACAAAGGCATTGCTATAAGAACACAGTTCCACAACACATCACACACACAATACCAGTCACATGGTGTTGGTACCACCAAACACAGTCACATGGTGTTGGTACTACCAAACACAGTCACATGGTGTTGGTACTACCAAACACAGTCACATGGTGTTGGTACTACCAAACAGTCACATGGTGTTGGTACTACCAAACAGTCACATGGTGTTGGTACTACCAAACACAGTCACATGGTGTTGGTACTACCAAACACAGTCACATGGTGTTGGTACTACCAAACAGTCACATGGTGTTGGTACTACCAAACAGTCACATGGTGTTGGTACTACCAAACACAGTCACATGGTGTTGGTACTACCAAACACAGTCACATGGTGTTGGTACTACCAAACACAGTCACATGGTGTTGGTACTACCAAACAGTCACATGGTGTTGGTACTACCAAACACAGTCACATGGTGTTGGTACTACCAAACACAGTCACATGGTGTTGGTACTACCAAACACAGTCACATGGTGTTGGTACTACCAAACAGTCACATGGTGTTGGTACTACCAAACACAGTCACATGGTGTTGGTACTACCAAACACAGTCACATGGTGTTGGTACTACCAAACACAGTCACATGGTGTTGGTACTACCAAACACAGTCACATGGTGTTGGTACTACCAAACAGTCACATGGTGTTGGTACTACCAAACACAGACACAGAAGTTACATAGATCATCAACTTTACAATTACAAGTAGAGCAGAGTAGTAGACATCTTTCAGTGTATCGTGCACTAGCTGACGGCAGGCTAGGTAAGTCATTCTATTTGGTTGAGCATGGGAGTGTACAGGCCTGTACGGTAGCTAGGCTTGTAGCTACACTTAGATGTGTAAAATAGGACAAATACAGTGAGCTCCAAAAGTGAAATGGTACAATGACTACAAGGTTAAAGTGCTGACTGTTAGCTTTCATTTGAGGTTATTTTCATCTTTCTCTGGTGAACCGTTTCAAATTACAGCACTTCTTGTACATAGTCCCCCATTTTAGGGAACCAAAATTATTGGGACAAATTCACTTATATGTGTATTAAAGTTGTCGAAAGTTTAGTATTTGGTCCCATATTACTAGCGTGCAATGATTACATCAAGCTTGTGACTCTACAAACTTGTTGGATGCCTTTGTTGTTTGTTTGTTTTGGTTCTGTTTCAGATTATTCTGTGCCCAATAGAAATAAAGGTTAAATAATGTATTGTGTCATTTTGGAGTCACTTTTATTGTAAATAAGAATAGAATGTGTTTCTAAACACTTCTACATTAATGTGGATGCTTCCACGATTACGGATATTTCTGGATGAATCATGAATAATGATGAGAGAGAAAGTTACAGATGCACAAATATCATACCCCCCTCCCAAAAATGCTAACCTCCCCTGTTATTGTAATAGTGAGAGGTTAGCATGTCTTGGGGGTATGATATAAAATGCTAACCTCCCCTGTTATTGTAATGGTGAGAGGTTAGCATGTCTTGGGGGTATGATATAACATGCTAACCTCCCCTGTTATTGTAATGGTGAGAGGTTAGCATGTCTTGGGGGTATGATATAAAATGCTAACCTCCCCTGTTATTGTAATGGTGAGAGGTTAGCATGTCTTGGGGGTATGATATAACATGCTAACCTCCCCTGTTATTGTAATGGTGAGAGGTTAGCATGTCTTGGGGGTATGATATAAAATGCTAACCTCCCCTGTTATTGTAATGGTGAGAGGTATGATATTTCTACATCAGTAACTTTCTCACTCATCACTTTAATCTCAGCTACAGTATATTCAAATTTAACATTTACTGAATGTGCAGTATAAATACTGTATGTATGCTCCTGCTTACATATCTATGTACCTGTGTGACAACAAAAAAAACACGAATACCAAAGTACAGTAATAGTATTTCACATCAGTATTTAAACAGAAATAACGCAGCTGTTTTGTTCTAAAGCTGCATTACAATGAAATCTGTTAGCTAACCATGCACATCTGCTGTATGTTGTACAAGGCAGTGAACGAATCTGTCCCATGGACTCAACTCATATGATTCAGACACAAAGGAACATTCCCTCAGTATTTAATAATTCTACCTGTATTTCTCTACAGTTCTACGGTACAACTTCTAACCACGGTTCAGTGCTTGGTATAACAGTTGGGGATGTGTACCAAATTGCACCCTATTCCCTATATAGTGCACTACTTTTGACCAGGGCCCAAAGGGCCTAGGGGACTAGGGGGCCATTTGGGAGGCATCCACAATGTGTATTCCTTCATACTCCTCACTTGACACAACCAGAAGAGCCAAGGAATTACACAGCTACACACTCCTTCCCTCCTCACATCAGACATTGTTCTTGTTGGTGAGGTGCAGGGCCTCAGAGGGGCGGTAGGACAGGGTGGACATCTTAGAGATGATGGAGGGATGTGTCCCAGCCAGGCCAGCGGGGGAGCAGCGGAGCAGTAGGACCAGGTTCTTCCTGAAGTTCTGTCCCACGAAGCCGTAGAGGATGGGGTTGACACAGCTGGCGATATAACATAACATCAGATAATACTTTATTATGGTCAATGCAACGTTCCTAGCCTGAAATCCAGCCATGTTTTGTGCTGTCATTCCACTCCTTGTTCTCTACGTTATATGCCAAACATATTTAGCATGAGTGGAAAGATAGAAGGAGTGGAAAGAGAGAAAAATAGACAGGTACCAAGGGTAGATTTTCCCCAGTTAGTGTCAAAATTCGAACCAATGACCTTCCAGTTGACCTTCCAGTTGCCTGCCCCTTTCACCTCTAGGGTATCTATTGTAGATACACTTAACATCTAATTAAATTACGTGAGATTTTAGTTCTGGGTTTTCCCAGATGAACCTCTAGGCTACCTGTTGAGAAATGCGATGCAGATGGTGAAGGGCATGGCCGTGTCGATGACGTCCACCATCACACAGTTCGTTATAACCTTTAGCTGGGCCAGGAGCTCCATGAAGTGGAATACCTAAGGTGAGGAAGAGATTACATTAACTTTACAGCTCTAGAAAGACAAAAAGGACATTCCTCATCACTCCAAGAGAATATTCAGGGAGGAACTTGAAAACAACAGGATAACTGAATAATAACGCGATAATAACAGAATAACAACGAGATAATAACTGAATAATAACGAGATAATAACCGAATAACAACGAGATAATAACCGAATAACAACGAGATAATAACCGAATAAAAACAAGATAATAACGAGATAATAAAGGAATAAAAATGAGAAAATAACTGAATAATAACGGGATAATAACAGAACAACAACGAGATAATAACCGAATAATAACAAGATAATAATGAGATAATAACCGAATAAAAATTAGATAATAACTGAATAACAATGGGATAATACCTGAATAACAACGGGATAATACCTGAATAACAACGGGATAATAACTGAATAACAACGGGATAATACCTGAATAACAACGGGATAATACCTGAATAACAACGGGATAATACCTGAATAACAACAGGATAATTAATACCTGAATAACAACGGGATAATACCTGAATAACAACGGGATAATACCTGAATAACAACGGGATAATACCTGAATAACAACGGGATAATACCTGAATAACAACGGGATAATACCTGAATAACAACGGGATAATACCTGAATAACAACGGGATAATACCTGAATAAGTGAATACCTTTAGTATAAAGTGTGTGTGGAGTGAGTCTCTTCAGAGTACAGTGTGTTAGCAGAGTCTCTTCAGAGTACAGTGTGTGTGTGTGTGTGTGTGTGTGTGTGTGTGTGTGTGTGTGTGTGTGGTTGTGTGTGGTTGTGTGTGGAGGGAGTCTCCTCCCACCTGGTGAGGCACCCAACACAGGAAGAAGGCCAGGACAGCCGCCGCCAGCATCCTCAACACCTCATCGTCTCTCGACCGGGTGGTCTTCTGGATGCTCCTCGCCCTGACCAGGGCTTGACCAATCAGGCAGTAGCATGATATGATAATGAGGAAGGGAACAAGGAACCCCAGGATGCTCTTCATCAGGCTGATGATGAGGAGGAGGTGCCTGGAGCCCTGATTGATTGATTGGTTAAATTGACTAGATTATTAAAAGCAGTAGGATGCTCCAGCTGGATGGTAGATAGCAGGTGGGAAAGACTGATACTTTAAACACTTTACACTCAATTCAGTTGAAAACAACAACAGTAAAGACAACAATTACAAATATTTACACAGAGGTGCCCGTTTAAGAGTCACATTGTGAAAGGATAGCCCTATTCATGTCAAACCTCGGGGTGCAGCACGCCACACGTGGTGATGTTGTAGTTGGTGATGTGCATCAGGTCTCTGGTCAGGGCCGTGGGGACGGACAGCAGGAGGGCGAAGAGCCAAACCAGGACGCAGGTGATACGGGCGTAGAGCACAGTACGGCGCTGCCGCGACCTCACCGGGTGGACGATGGCCAGGTAGCGGTCGATGCTGAGCGCGGTGAGGAAGAAGATGGAGCTGTAGAGGTTGAACATAACCAGGCCAGCGCTGGCCTTACACAGGAACCCACCGAAGGGCCACTGGTAGCCTGTGGCTGTGAAGGTGGCCCACATGGGCAGGGTGATCAGGAAGGTAAGGTCTGAGATGGCTAGGTTGAGGACGAACACGTTGGCCACTGTCTTCAGCTTCATGTAACGGTAGATGACCGCCACCACCATGCTGTTCCCCACCATGCCGATGACAAAGTTACAGCCGTACACTACCGGGATCAGGGTGAAGATGAAGTTGTGCCTCCCGGACATGCTGCAGTTCAGATGGATACCTTCTGTCTCTGTGGTCGATGCTCCGACAGCCGTAAAGTTCTCCATCATCAGGTTTAACAGCTCCACGGGGGGGGGGGGGGGGAGGTCAAAGAGGGGATGGTTGACGGACGGACGGACGGACGGGTCAGTCTGGGGGACAAATACGATATAGGGCCTCCGTCAGTCCTATGAAAGAAACACACAAAAGTTCAGGGACAGTCTAGGAGAGGAGCTTCATTATCAACAGGCCGTAAACAGTCTAGGAGACTGTCTAGGTGCACACCCTAAACCCTAAACCCTACACCCTAAACCCTACACCCTAAACCCTACACAGTACACACTAAACCCTACACTCTAAACACTACACCTTAAACCCTACACCCTACACCCTAAACCCTACAGTGCCCTGTTCACCCTAAACCCTAAACCCTAACTTTACTGTGACCTGCTCACCCTAAACCCTAAACCCTAACTTTACAGCACTCACCTTACACCCTAAACCCTACACCCTAAACCCTACAGGGCCCTGCTACACCATCACTGTAAAACCATCTGGCAGGTTTACATGTAAAATAGGAGGCCATCAAAACCAGATGTTGGATGTTATTTCATATGGTAAAAATGACAGGCTGGATTTCAACACCCTCTCTTTAAAAGTCTCTTTAGCGAATTAATAGAAACAGTCAAACTGGAGAGCGCTCATCAAATGGTCCGTCCGTATGGCCTGTGTGGGAACCCGGAAGGAGTGTTTCTGTTGTGATACGATCCTGTGTTAATGAAGACTGCATGCAGTCAAACTGTCTTCCTGGATAACTACACCATTACGAACTGAGGAAGAGAGAGGTAGAGAGAGAGGTAGAGAGACAGGTAGAGAGAGAGAGGTAGAGAGAGAGATGTAGAGAGAGAGAGATGGAGAGAGAGGTAGAGAGAGAGGTAGAGAGAAAGGTAGAGAGAGAGAGGTAGAGAGAGAGAGGTGGAGAGAGAGGTAGAGAGAGAGGTAGAGAGAGAGGTAGAGAGACAGGTAGAGAGAGAGAGGTAGAGAGAGAGATGTAGAGAGAGAGAGGTAGAGAGAGAGAGAGAGAGAGAGGTAGAGAGACAGGTAGAGAGAGAGAGGTAGAGAGAGAGATGTAGAGAGAGAGAGGTAGAGAGAGAGAGAGAGAGAGAGGTAGAGAGAGAGGTAGAGAGAGAGGTAGAGAGACAGGTAGAGAGAGAGAGGTAGAGAGAGAGATGTAGAGAGAGAGAGGTAGAGAGAGAGAGAGAGAGAGAGGTAGAGAGAGAGGTAGAGAGGGAGGTAGAGAGAGAGAGGTGGAGAGAGAGGTAGAGAGAGAGAGGTAGAGAGAGAGAGGTAGAGAGAGAGGTGGAGAGAGGTAGAGAGAGAGAGGCTGTGTGAACATCAAACCTGTGAGCCTCTGGCTACATAGGGGTTTAGGTTCATTGTTAAATAATATAGTGTGGATATAAACATTAAAGCCTTAATTGAAATGTTTAGTGTATGGGGTTTAAAACATGCACCATTAGTGGAGCCTTAGGTACACTGTTACTGCGCTGCAACCTGCTCTCAGAGCATTTCCTACTATTGTTTCCGTAAATCCTCGTTTTAGTGTGATATTTTACGTTTCGTTTGGTACTGTACATATTCATTTGTGGATGTCCATCATCCATTTCGTATGATATATTTTGAATGACAATATGTATGATATGTTATGAATTTGCTAAATGTAAGATACGTCACTAATTCCAATTTGTTGTGGCTAACGTTAGCTAGGCAGCTAGCTGGCTGAAACATTAGCTAAAAAATGCTAAAGTTGTCCACGATGAGAATTGAACACGTAGCCTTTGGGTTGCTAGACATTTGCCTCATACGCCTACCCATCCACCCCGACCAACCACCCTCCTTATGTTTTTGTCTTAAGAAACCTTCTGTCTTATGTAATCATACAAAACCAAATTACTTTTACTATGTTACGTCTAGTCTATGATACCAGGCTTCTATGCTACTTAACCCACCACAGATATATTTAAGAAAAAGGTAATGTCTTTGAATATTAATAAGTATAACTACATTAAAGCATTACAGTGGAATGAAATAGGAAAACATGCTGGGAAAGACAGACTGAGGGTATGAACGTACTGGGAAAGACAGACTCAGGGTTTGAATGTACTGGGAAAGACAGACTCAGGGTATGAATGTACTGGGAAAGACAGAATGAGGGTATGAACATACTGGGAAAGACAGACTCAGGGTATGAATGTACTGGGAAAGACAGACTCAGGGTATGAATGTACTGGGAAAGACAGAATGAGGGTATGAACGTACTGGGAAAGACAGACTGAGGGTATGAACGTACTGGGAAAGACAGACTGAGGGTATGAACGTACTGGGAAAGACAGACTGAGGGTATGAACGTACTGGGAAAGACAGACTCAGGGTATGAATGTACTGGGAAAGACAGACTGAGGGTATGAACGTACTGGGAAAGACAGACTCAGGGTATGAATGTACTGGGAAAGACAGACTCAGGGTTTGAATGTACTGGGAAAGACAGACTGAGGGTATGAACGTACTGGGAAAGACAGACTGAGGGTATGAATGTACTGGGAAAGACAGACTGAGGGTATCAATGTACTGGGAAAGACAGACTCAGGGTATGAACGTACTGGGAAAGACAGACTCAGGGTATGAATGTACTGGGAAGGACAGACTCAGGGTATGAACGTACTGGGAAAGACAAACTCAGGATATGAACGTACTGGGAAAGACAGACTCAGGGTATGAACGTACTGGGAAAGACAGACTGAGGGTATGAACGTACTGGGAAAGACAGACTGAGGGTATGAACGTACTGGGAAAGACAGACTGAGGGTATGAATGTACTGGGAAAGACAGACTCAGGGTATGAACGTACTGGGAAAGACAGACTCAGGGTATGAATGTACTGGGAAAGACAGACTCAGGGTTTGAATGTACTGGGAAAGACAGACTGAGGGTATGAACGCACTGGGAAAGACAGACTGAGGGTATGAATGTACTGGGAAAGACAGACTGAGGGTATGAATGTACTGGGAAAGAGACTCAGGGTATGAACGTACTGGGAAAGACAGACTCAGGGTATGAATGTACTGGGAAAGACAGACTCAGGGTATGAACGTACTGGGAAAGACAGACTCAGGGTTTGAATGTACTGGGAAAGACAGACTCAGGGTATGAACGTACTGGGAAAGACAGACTCAGGGTTTGAATGTACTGGGAAAGACAGACTCAGCGTTTGAACGTACTGGGAAAGACAGACTCAGGGTATGACTGCTTTCTTACAGGTTAGAGACCAGTTGCAGTTTCAGAGTTAATTAATTATTGTACAGTAAAACCATCAAAGATAATCCCATTTCCAGAATATGAAAGGAATGTCTGTGTTCTTTTCTCTCTTGTTTCTGTATGTATTTAGTTGTGGTCTGATATCTGCTGTAACTTTTCTACCATTTGAACTGAAGTGAGACGGGGGCCTACAAGCCACAAGGTGGCATCACAACTCATTGGGATATTATGAAACTGACGTTCTTCACTCCTTCACTACGTGCACAGCAAAGCATCTCAGAGTGGCATCCATCCATCTGTCCATATTCTTATTCATTAGATTGTAAAAGATTAGATTGTAAAAGGCCAAACTGATCCTTCTGTAGAGCAACAGTCCTGCTCTCAGGGCCCTGAGCTCTTCCAACAGCGATTCGATCTGGAGCAGATCAAACCTCCTCCACTCTCTTCGCCTCTATGGGTGGATGCATCCTTCAGAAACAGCCTTTCTGCATTAAAGGGCCAATCAGCAGTTGAATGAATAAGATAGAGTACTCCCCGCTACTGTTTTGGTAAAAAGCTGAGGGATGAATGTACTGAATGTACCATTCTCTAATTCATAGAATGAGCTACAGATGCAAGGACTGACCAGCCATGATATCAGAATAGTTATAACCACGTTTTGAGGCTGTATACTGTTTGTTTAAATGTACTTTGTTTACAAATATATTGGAGTAAAACAGGCTTATATTTGTGTTCTGATGGGGTACGACAGTTGAACTATAGCTCATGAGGAATTTAGTTATATTCTTCAAAAATCACTGGGGACATGCCATTCATTTATGAGTAAAAAAACATGTGTGTGGCAACTGCAGATGGCCCCTTTACAGCTACAGTAAAGCTACGGCCATAATGAGGCGCAGCTGTGGCTTGTTGCTCTGTTACTTGACAATGTAGGGAGCCAAGGGAAACAGAATAATGAAATATCTATTAGAGAGAGTTTCCTCCACCAGACCGACTGTTGCCATAAAGCCACACAGAAGTCAGGGTTTAGATTTACGAGTGTCGTCCTTTGTTAATGATTAAAAGAGCCGACTGGAGACATAAGTATCCGTTTTCCATTTTGATGTAAAACATTTTGGGAAGAAAACATTTCCTTGTTTTTGTTTTGATAGAGCCAACATGTAAATGTTTGGAACGCTGTACAGCCATAGTAAAACACGCAACTCAAAATGACATCATCCTATATGATGTAATAATAATAATAATAATAATTATAATATAATATAGAACAATCACATTCTCATTCCCTGTAAATTTCCACACGTGAAGAAAATCCATATCCGTGATTGTGATGACATGGTCTGAAACCACAATACATATTACAGTAGATACTAGAGTCATTTAGCCGTCCACAGTCACCTCCAAAAATGTATTGGCACCCTTGATGAAGATGAGCAAAGAACACTGCATAACATGAAGAATCGGCTACAAATACAGAGCTATAATGCCTGTTCAAAACATTCAGGAAATGTGGTGATTTTATACTAATACAACTGGTCAGAGAAAGAGATTTTGTTTAAAGGGACAACCAGCAGTTGCTACATTTTTAAATTGGGGTGGCAGGCAGTTAACCCACTGTTCCTAGGCCGTCATTGACAATAAGAATTTGTTCTTAACTGACTTGCCTAGTTAAATAAATGTAAAATAAATTCCATAATCATGGGCATTAATATGGAGTTGGTCCCCCCTTTGCTGCTATAACAGCCTCCACTCTTCTGGGAAGGCTTTCCACTAGATGTTGGAACATTGCTGCCTGGACTTGCTTCCATTCAGCCACAAGAGCATTAGTGAGGTAGGGCACTGATGTTAGGCCTGGCTCGCAGTTGGCATTCCAATTCATCCCAAAGGTGTCCCATGGGTCAGGGCCCTGTGCAGGCCTCGACAAACTGTTTCTGTATGGACCTCGCTCTGTGCTCGGGGGCATTGTCATGCTGAAACAGGAAAGGGCCTTTCACCAAACAGTTGCCACAAAGTTGGAAGCACGGAATCATCTAGAATGTAACGTTAAGATTTCCCTTCACTGGAACTAAGGGGCCCAAACCATGAAAAACAGCCCCAGACCATTATTCCTCCTCCATCAAACTTTACAGTTGGCATGCGGGGAGGTAGCATTCTCCTGGCTCAATCGGTTGGTATGTTGTCAAGGAGGGCGGTGTGTTGCGTGTGTTGCGAAGAAGAGGATCACTGGTTCGAGCCCAGGATGGGGACAGGGACAGAGGAGGAAGGTAAACTGATAGAAGCACCCTGGCATTGGTTTCATGGTAGCAGTGATAGCAGCCCTATATATAGTATGATTGGTTTAGGGGTTAAGGGCCAGGAATTAGGTGTTCTCTCAAAAGGAAAAACGCAACACGAAAATGGCTCATTGGATGCTTCTGCCACAGGGAGGTGCCTCTCCCCCTTGCAATCTGACAGGTAATGACCAAATTCTGCCACAGGGAGGCGCCTCTCCCCCTCTCAATCTGACAGGTAATGACCAGTAATTGTCTCTGGCCCCCTCCCGGTTAGGGGGAGTGATGAGCTCGATAGCAGTCTCACAACTCAATCGCTGGCTGAAAACTGGTTTCTGCCCCTCCCAAAAGATAGAATTTGTAGATAATTTTCCCTCTTTCTGGGACTCACCACAACCAGGAAAAATCCTGGCCTGTTGAGGAGTGACAGACTCCATCCTAGCTGGAGGGGTGCTCTCATCTTATCTATGAACATTGACAGGGCTCTAACTCCCCTAGCTCCACAATGAAATAGGGTGCAGGCCAGGCAGCAGGCTGTTAGCCAGCCTGTCAGCTTAGTGGAGTCTGCCACTAGCACAGTCAGTGTAGTCAGCACAGCTATCCCCACTGAGACAGTGTCTGTGCCTCGACCTAGGTTGGGCAAAACTAAACATGACGGTGTTCGCCTTAGCAAACTCACAGGAATAAAGACCTCCTCCATTCCTCTCATTATTGAAAGAGATCTCAAAATAGGGCTACTTAATGTTAGATCCCTCACTTCCAAGGCAGTTATAGTCAATGAACTAATCACTGATCATAATCTTGATGTGATTGGTCTGACTGAAACATGGCTTAAGCCTGATGAATTTACTGTGTTAAATGAGGCCTCACCTCCTGGTTACACGAGTGACCATATCCCCCGAGCATCCCGCAAAGGCGGAGATGTTGCTAATGTTTATGATACCACATTTCCATTTACAAAAAATATTTCTGCATTTTCGTCTTTTGAGCTTCTAGTCATGAAATCTATGCAGCCTACTCAATCACCGTTTATAGCTACTGTTTACAGGCCTCCTGGGCCATGTACAGCGTTTCTCACTGAGTTCCCTGAATTCCTATCGGACGTTGTAATCATGGCAGATAATAGTCACATTTTTGGTGACTTTAATATTCACATGGAAAAGTCCACAGACCCACTCCAAAAGGCTTTCGAAGCCATCATCGACTCAGTGGGTTTTGTCCAACATGTCTCCAGACCTACTCACTGCCACAGTCATACTCTGGACCTAGTTTTGTCCCATGGAATAAATGTTGTGGATCTTAATGTTTTTCCTCATCATCCTGGACTATCGGACCACCATTTTATTACGTTTGCAATCGCAACAAATAATCAGCTCAGACCCCAACCAAAGATCACCAAAAGCTGTGCTATAAATTCTAAGACAACCCAAAGATTCCTAGATGCCCTTCCAGACTCCCTCCACCTACCCAAGGACATCAGAGTACAAAAATCAATTAACCACCTAATTGAGGAACTCAATTTAACATTGCGCAATACCCAAGATGCGGTCACACCCCTAAAAACAAAAACATTTGTCATAAGAAACTAGCTCCCTGGTATACAGAAAATACCTGAGCCCTGAAGCAAGCTTCCAGAAAATTGGAACGGAATTAATTGAGTATAATATGAACAATCCAACATTTATTTTTGATTCTGTCGCAAAGCTAACTAAAAAGCAGCATTCCCCAAGAGAGGATGGCTTTCACTTCAGCAGTAATACATTCTTGAACTTCTTTGACAAAAAGATCATGATCATTAGAAAGCAAATGACAGACTCCTCTTTAAATCTGCGTATTCCTTCAAAGCTCAGTTGTCCTGAGTCTGCACAACTCTGCCAGGACCTAGGATCAAGAGAGACGCTCAAGTGTATTAGTACTATATCTCTTGACACAATGATGAAAATAATCATGGCCTCTAAACCTTCAAGCTGCATACTGGACCCTATTCCAACTAAACTACTGAAAGAGCTGCTTCCTGTGCTCGGCCCTCCTATGTTGAACATAATAAACGTCTCTCTATCCACCGGATGTGTACCAAACTCACTAAAAGTGGCAGTAATAAAGCCTCTCTTGAAAAAGCCAAACCTTGACACATAAAAACTATTCGCCTATATTGAATCTCCCATTCCTCTCCAAATGTTTCGAAAAAGCTACTCACTGCCTTCTTGAAGACAAACAATGTATACGAAATGCTTCAGTCTGGTTTTAGACCCCATCATAGCACTGAGACTGCACCCGTAAAGGTGGTAAATCACCTTTTAATGGCGTCAGACCAAGGCTCTGCATCTGTCCCCGTGTTTCTAGACCTTAGTGCTGCTTTTGATACATCTTGGTGTTGTCATTCGGAAACATAATGTTAACTTTCACTGCTATGCGGACAATAAACAGTTGTACATTTCAATGAAACATTGTGAAGCCCCAAAATTGCCCTCCCTGGAAGGAAATGGAAGGCGGCAAATGTTCTACTTTTAAACTCGGACAAAACAGAGATGCTTGTTCTAGGTTCCAAGAAACAAAGAGATCTTCTGTTGGATCTGACAATTAATCTTGATGGTTGTACAGTCGTCATCTCAAATAAAACTGTGAAGGACCTCGGCGTTACTCTGTTTAATGTCTAAGCAAACAGCTGGAGGCAGGGTTTTCCTATAGAGCTCAATTTTTATGGAACGGTCTGTCTACCCATGTGAGAGACGCAGACTTGGTCTCAACCTTTAAGTCTTTATTGAAGACTCATCTCTTCAGTAGGTCCTATGATTGAGTGTAGTCTGGACCAGGGGTGTAAAGGTGAACGGAAAGGCACTGGAGCGACAAACCACCCTTGCTGTCTCTGCCTGGCTGGTTCCCCTCTCTACACTGGGATTCTCTGCTTGTAACCCTGTTACAGGGGCTGAGTCACTGGCTTACTGGTGCTCTTCCATACTGTCCCTAGGAGGGGTGCGTCACTTGAATGGGTTGAGTCACTGACGTAATCTTCCTGTCCAGGTTGGCGCCCCCCCTCGGGTTCGGAGATCTTTGTGGGCTATACTCTGCCTTGCCTCAGGATGGTAAGTTGGTGGTTGAAGATATCCCTCTAGCGGTGTTGGGGCTGTGCTTTGGCAAAGTGGGTAAGGTTATATCCAGCCTGGTTGGCCCTGTCCGTGGGTATCGTCAGTAGGGGCCATAGTGTCTCCCGACCCTTAAGGTCTCAGCCTCCAGTAATTATGCTACACTAGTTTATGGCCCGTCCTTGGACACTGTGCTATCTAACCTCCAAACGAGCTTCAATGCCATACAACACTCCTTCCGTGGCCTCCAACTGCTCTTAAACGCTAGTAAAACCAAATGCATGCTTTTCAACCGTTCGCTGCCTGCACCCGCACACACGCGCGCAACTAGCATCACCACCCTGGATGGTTCCGACCTAGAATATGTGGACATCTATGTTACGTTCCCCAGTTTATGTGTTGTAGTTTGTGTATTTGCATGTGTTTATTTCAGGAAATGGCTTCCTGAAATCCCTCAAGCAGCTGATTGGTCGACTCCATGGCTAATTGGAGAGCTGACCCCGCCCCCTCGTCAAGACACAGCTGTCTCCAATTACCCATTCCTTCAGAAGCTATATATAGCCAGTGTTCTGTTCAGGAGAGAGATTTTGCTGGAGGTAGATTTGCGAGAGATTTTGCTAGAGGTTGATTTTGCTGGGAGTTCGTTGCTGAGAGTTGGTATGTTCTGTGAGTTTGTTGCTCAGGTAGAGCTTAGTTGATGTCCTTTGTTTCTTAGTTTGTTTATGAAATTGTTGAATATTCTGTTTCATTTGTTCTCAGGGGGAAAGGGGAAGGCACCTTGGGAGTGCTTAGGCAAGAGGCCCGCGGGCATACATATACCCGTAGTATATTCACTGTCTAGGCACACTAGGTTTGGGTGGACCACCCCCTGTATTTTGGTTAGGGCACCAGGTGGTGCTAAATTAGGTAAGTAGTGGGTAGGCAGGTAAGATAGGAGAGGGGGGGGGGGGCTTTGAGATTTACTTTCTTTGCTTTGGTTCTGTCCAGCCCCTTTTCCCCATATTACCGTGTAAAGGAATAAAGTCCTTGTAAACGGTACCACATTCTGCCTGTTGTCATCCTTACTCGCACCTACAGTCCATACCTTTTTCACTTCACGGAGAGTTTAGTTGTAGCAGGGTGTTGCGTTCCCTCTTCATAGAGGGATGTGTAACAATCTATAAGTACCTAGGTGTCTGGCTAGACTGTAAACTCTCCTTCCAGACTCATATCAAACATCTCCAATCTAAAATCAAATCTATAGTCGGCTTTCTATTCCGCAACAAAGCCTCCTTCACTCACGCCGCCAAACTTACACTAGTAAAACTGACTATCCTACCGATCCTCGACTTCGGCGATGTCATCTACAAAATTGCTTCCAACACTCTACTCAGCAAACTGGATGCAGTTTATCACAGTGCCATCCGTTTTGTTACTAAAGCACCTTATACCACCCACCACTGCGACCTGTATGCTCTAGTCGGCTGGCCCTCCCTACATATTCGTCGCCAGACCCACTGGCTCCAGGTCATCTACAAGTCCATGCTAGGTAAAGCTCCGCCTTATCTCAGTTCACTGGTCATGATGGCAACACCCACCCGTAGCACGCGCTCCAGCAGGTGTATCTCCCTGATCATCCCTAAAGCCAACACCTCATTTGGCCAACCTTCCGTCCTGTTCTCTGCTGCCTGTGACTGGAACGAATTGCAAAAATCGCTGAAGTTGGAGACTTATCTCCCTCACCAACTTCAAACATCTGCTATCTGAGCAGCTAACCGATCGCTGCAGCTGTACATAGTCTATCGGTAAATAGCCCACCCAATTTTACCTACCTCATCCCCATACTGTTTTTATTTATTTATTTACTTTTCTGCTCTTTTGCACACTATCTCTACCTGTACATGTCCATCTGATCATTTATCACTCCAGTGTTAATCTGCGAAATTGTAATTATTCGCCTACCTCCTCATGCCTTTTGCACACAATGTATATAGACTCTCTTTTTTTCTACTGTGTTATTGACTTGTTAATTGTTTACTCCATGTGTAACTCTGTGTTGTTGTCTGTGTCACACTGCTTTGCTTTATCTTGGCCAGGTCGCAGTTGTAAATGAGAACTTGTTCTCAACTGGCCGGCCTTAAAGGTGAAATAAAAAAATAAAAATAAAAAAAGTGTCGGGGGGGCTAGGATCAGTCTGTTATATCTGGAGTACTTCTCCTGTCTTATTCAGTGTCCTCTGTGAATTTAAGTATGTTCTTTCTCTCTCTCTCTCTTCTCTCTTCTCTCTCTTCTCTCAGAGGACCTGAGCTCTAGGACCATGCCTCAGGACACCTGGTCGTGCTTCTGCTCCTGTTTTAACTGTTCTGCCTGTGGCTGTGGAACCCTGACCTGTTCATCCGACATGCTACCTTGTCCTGGACCTGCTGTCTCTAACTCTGAATCATCGGCCATGAAAAGCAGCTGACTTTTACTCCTGAGGTGCTGACCTGTTGCTCCCTCTACAACCGCTGTGATTATTATTATTTGTTCCTGCTGGTCATCTATGAACGTTTGAACATCTTGGCCATGTTGTCACTCCCTGACCTGAGATATCTCTCTAGCGTATGACTGGTCAGGCCTCGTGTTATGCAGAGATGCGCACAGTGTCTCCAGTTCGCATTCATAGCCCAGTGCGCTTTATTCCAGCTCCTCGCATTTGCCAGGCTAGAATGGGCATCCAGCCAGGATGGATGGTGCCAGCTCAGAGCTCCTGGTCTCCAGTACACCTCCTTGGACCAGGATATCCTGCGCCGGCTCTGCGTACTATGTCTCCAGTGCGTCTGCATAGCCCAGTGCGTCCTATGCTAGCACCTCACACTTGCCGGGCTCAAGTGAGCATCCAGCCAGGACGCATTGTGCCAGCTCTACGCTCTAGATCTCCAGTGCGCCTCCACAGTACGTCCTGTGCCTCCTCCCCGCACTAGCCCTGAGGTGCGTGTCTTCAGCCCGGTGCCACCTGTACCGGTCCCATGCACTAGGCCTCCAGTGCACCCCCACAGTCCAGAGCTTAAGGCGACAGTTCCCAGTCCAGAGCTTCCCGCGACAGTACCCAGTCCAGAGCTTCCGGCGACAGTTCCCAGTCCAGAGCTTCCGGCGACGTTTCACAGTCCGGAACCTCCGACGGGCCACAGTCCGGAGCCTCCAGCGACGATCCCCAGTCTGGGGTCTCCAGCGACGGTCCCCAGCGACAATCCCCCAGTCCGGAGCCTCCAGCGACGATCCCCAGTCCGGAGCCTCCAGCGACGATCCCCAGTCTGAAGCCTCCAGCGACGATCCCCAGTTCGAGGCTTCCAGTGACGGTCCCCAGTCCGGGGTCACCAGAGACGGTTCCCAGTCCGGGGCCTCCGGCGATGATCCGCAGTCCAGAGCCTCCGGCGATGATCCACGGTCCAGTTCCACAAAGGCGGAGGGATCAGCGTAAAGAGGGGGGGTGGCGTCCAGAACCAGAGCTGCCACCAAGGGTAGATGCCCACCCAGACCCTCCCCTATAGGTTCAGGTTTGCGGCCGGGAGCCCGCACCTTTAGGGGGGTTACTGTCAAGTCCTGACCTGCGATATCTCTGTTTTCTTTATAATTTTATTAGGTCAGGGTGTGACTAGGGTGGATACGCTATTTTTTGTATTGTCTAGAGGTTTTGTATTGTCTAAAGGTTTTGTATGTCTAGGGTTTTGTAGGTCTAAGTATTTGTATGTTTATGGTGGCCAGATATGGTTCCCAATCAGAGGCAGTTGTTTATCATTGTCTCTGATTGGGGATCATATTTAGGTAGCCATTCCCCCTTTGGTGTTTGTGGGTTCTTAGTCTATGTTTAGTTGCCTGTCTGCAATATTCGTACTAGCTTCCCGTTTTGTTCGTTTTGTAGTTTTGTTAGTTTGTTCAGTGTTCTTTCTTTAATTAAAAGAAGAATGTACGCTGCCCCTTGGTCTCCTTCGTAAGACGAACGTGACACATGTACTGTAATAATCTCCAGCCCAGCCAGAAGAGGACCCCTCATAGCCTGGTTCCTCTCTAGGTTTCTTCCTAGGTTACTTTCTAGGGAGTTTCTGCTAACCACCGTGCTTCTACACCTGCATTGCTTGCTGTTTGGGATTTTAGGCTGTACAGCACTTTGTGACATTGGCTGATGTGAAAAGGGCTTTATAAATACATTTTATTGATTGAAGGAAAATTAGATGCTATATTTACCTAGCTGGTCCCAATAGCCTTGTATTCATCCCCGGATATATACAATGCTCAAAAAAATAAAGGGAACACTTAAACAACACAATGTAACTCCAAGTCAATCACACTTCTGTGAAATCAAACTGTCCACTTAGGAAGCAACACTGATTGACAATAAATTTCACATGCTGTTGTGCAAATGGAATAGAAAACAGGTGGAAATTATAGGCAATTAGCAAGACACCCCCAATAAAGGAGTGGTTCTGCAGGTGGTGACCACAGACCACTTCTCAGTTCCTATGCTTCCTGGCTGATGTTTTGGTCACTTTTGAATGCTGGTGGTGCTTTCACTCTAGTGGTAGCATGAGGCGGAGTCTACAACCCACACAAGTGGCTCAGGTAGTGAGGCTCATCCAGGATGGGACATCAATGCGAGCTGTGGAAGAAGATTTGTTGTGTCTGTCAGCGTAGTATCCAGAGTATGGAGGCGCTACCAGGAGACAGGCCAGTACATCAGGAGACATGGAGGAGGCCGTAGGAGGGCAACAACCCAGCAGCAGGACCGTTACCTCCGCCTTTGTGCAAGGAGGAGCAGGAGGAGCACTGCCAGAGCCCTGCAAAATGACCTCCAGCAGGCCACAAATGTGCATGTGTCTGCTCAAACGGTCAGAAACAGACTCCATGAGGGTGGTATGAGGGCCCGACGTCCACAGGTGGGGGTTGTGCTTACAGCCCAACACCGTGCACGACGTTTGGCATTTGCCAGAGAACACCAAGATTGGCAAATTTGCAGCTGGCGCCCTGTGCTCTTCACCGATGAAAACAGGTTCACACTGAGCACATGTGACAGACGTGACAGAGTCTGGATACGCCGTGGAGAATGTTCTGCTGCCTGCAACATCCTCCAGCATGACCGGTTTGGCGGTGGGTCAGTCATGGTGCGGGCTGGCATTTCTTTGGGGGGCCGCACAGCCCTCCATGTGCTCGCCAGAGGTATCCTGACTGCCATTAGGTACCGAGATGAGATCCTCAGACCCCTTGTGAGATCATATGCTGGTGCAGTTGGCCCTGGGTTCCTCCTAATGAAAGACAATGCTCGACCTCATGTGGCTGGAGTGTGTCAGCAGTTCCTGCAAGAGGAAGGCATTGATGCTATGGACTGGCCCGCCCGTTCCCCAGACCTGAATCCAATTGAGCACATCTGGAACATCATGTCTCGCTCCATCCACCAACGCCACGTTGCACCACAGACTGTCCAGGAGTTGGCGGATGCTTTTGTCCAGGTCTGGGAGGAGATCCCTCAGGAGACCATCCGCCACCTCATCAGAAGCATGCCCAGGCGTTGTAGGGAGGTCATACAGGCACGTGGAGGCCACACACACTACTGAGCCTCATTTTGACTTGTTTTAAGGACATTACATCAAAGTTGGATCAGCCTGTAGTGTGGTTTTCCACTTTAATTTTGAGTGTGACTCCAAATCCAGACCTCCATGGGTTGATAAATTTGATTTCCATTGATAATTTTTGTGTGATTTTGTTGTCAGCACATTCAACTATGTAAAGAAAAAAGTATTTAATAAGAATATTTCATTCATTCAGATCTAGGATGTGTTATTTTAGTGTTCCCTTTATTTTTTTGAGCAGTGTATATCATTATGAGGAAGTTACGCTATCTCAGCACATAAACTAAATTATGTTTTAAATTATGTACTAAATTATGTATATGTTTTATTAAAAATGGATTCAATTATTTATTTTTTAATAATAAAAACAATAATCTAAAAAAATGCAAAATATTCTAAAGACCTGTTTTTTCTTTGTCATTATGGGGTATTGTGGGGCGGAAGGTAGCCTAGTGTTTAGAGCATTGGGCCAGGAACCGAAAGGTTGCTGGATCGACAAGGTAAAAATATGTCGTTCTGCCACTGAACAAGTGTTATGTTCGTCGTCCTCATCTGAGGAGGAGTAGGAGAGATCGGACCAATGCGCAGCGTGGTAAGTGTCCATGTTTTTAATAAAATACCTGAACACTGAACAAAAATATGACAAACGAACAGTCCTGTACGGTGAATTGAAAAACACTGAACAGAAAATATTTACCCACAAAACACAGGTGGAAAAGGCTACCTAAGTATGATTCTCAATCAGAGACAACGAACGACACCTGCCTCTGAATACCAGGCCAAACACATAAACGCAACAATGAAAAAACGAACATAGGCTACCCACCCCAACTCACGCCCTAACCAAACTAAAACAAAGACATAACAAAGGAACTAAGGTCAGAACGTGACAACAAGGCAGTTAACCCAGTTAACTTGTCGAGGAACACCAATGCCATCCTGCACTCTTTCATGTTGACGAAACGGTCTTTCACTCTGTCATACAGTACACACTTTTATTTTTTGATGTTGTAGGCTACCTGGCTAAAATGCTTGCTTGCTAGTCCAACTTCCATTCATGGGCAGGGTTAGCTAGTTATCATTAGCCTTCTACATCTAGCTACATATTGAACTTCCATCCTCTCAAACGGATTGGATATTATTTACACTTTTTTTTAACCAAGGGAGGCCAAATGCTCGCTGGCTTCCCTTGCATTCAATGCTATGGGCGTCATCAATATAATACTCTTTTTGACCAGACAGTATCAGATAGATGGGTTACACATACATAGACAGAGGGGCGCTGTTTCTCTGGTGAGATAAATTCAGCCCTTGCGAATTGAAGGAAAATTATGAAACACAGGGAGATGAATGATAAAATATATTTTTTTCTGATTTCCCTTGGAATCCATGAACACACATCACTGACGGTAGTTATGGTATGGGAGCAGTGAGGGCCACAACTAAACGCTTAGTGGACAGCCAAGAAAGGAGGTGACTGTAAGACAAGTGATTTACTGGTGCTGTGCCCAGTGATCCCAGGCTAGAGCCTGAAGGTAGGAGGGGGAGGGAGGGAGGATGAAGCACAGAGGGGAGAGGAGGGCTGGATGGAGAGAGGGAGGAAGGAGGGCGGGTGTAAGGGCAGAGGAGGGAGAGAAGGGAGGAGGGAGGGCGTAAGGGCAAAGGGGAGAGGAGGGAGGAGGGAGGGTGTAAGGGCAGAGGGGAGAGGAGGGCGAGAGGGAAGAGGGAGGAGGCAGGATGGAGGGAGGGAGGGTGTAAGGGCAAAGGGGAGAGGAGGGAGGAGTGAGGGAGGGGGGATGAAGCCCAGAGGGGAGAGGGCTGGATGGAGGAGGGAGGGAGGGTGTAAGGGCAGAGGGGAGAGGAGGGAGGAGGGAGGGTGTAAAGGCAGAGGGGAGAGGAGGGAGGGTGTAAGGGGAGAGGGGAGAGGAGGGCGAGAGGGAAGATGAAGGGAGGGAGGGAGGGTGTAAGGGCAAAGGGGAGAGGAGGGAGGAGTGAGGGAGGGGGGATGAAGCCCAGAGGGGAGAGGAGGGCTGGATGGAGGGTGTACGGGCAAAGGGGAGAGGAGGGAGGAGTGAGGGTGGAGGGAGGGAGGGAGGGAGGGAGGGAGGGAGGGAGGGGGGAGGGGAGGGGAGGGCAGGAGAGAGGATAGGAGGGCAGGAAGGAAGTGGAGGGCAGGATGGAGGGGAGGGGAGTGGAGGGCAGGATGGAGGGGAGGGGAGAGGAGGGCAGGATGGAGGGGAGGGGAGAGGATGGCAGCATGATAAGATGAGGGCACATAACATAATGGGGGTAATAAAACCTGGGAAACCACAGACAGGAAGGAAAATAGCCCCTTGACAGCTGGTAGGAAGATACACCTCCTACCCACATTGACCAGAACAGGAGCACATTGCACATTAGCTATTGCAAGATTTAAGACCCAAATGATGCATGCCAGGGAAATGGGACATGATTATTCATCCTCTCCTAAATGTTGAATCCCTGACATCATCACTGACATCATCACTGACATCATCAACATGTTCTGTCAGAATAATTATTCTAAAACGATTTGCTTGGATCCTGAATGGTGATTGGTTGATAGCAGGGAGCACCACATGCCCCACATTCCACAGGTAATTCCTGTTAACAGTTCCATTAGATTCATCAATGCACACCCACTGTCCCACAGCCAAGCCAGTCAATTTATAAACATAATCTCCCCCGGAAGAAAGCACCTAGAATACCTAGAATACAATATTTTCCCATTCTACTAGCCTAGGCATTTGGTTTTGTACTGTGGGGGTTAATATAAGCCTCTGTATGCCCATCTGACCTGTGCAACATGTTGATGTTTTGTGTTGTGATCTCCACCATGCCATGCATATGATCGTGACGAGACTGACAGCTTCTCTGATCCACATATGAACTTATCAGGATCATTAAAACACGTTCAAATGCACATAGTTTGCAGTCATTTCAGCTACTTGATGCAGAACAGACCCACATATTATTTAACGATGTTTATTAAAAAAATACATTAAAAAAAAATGTGAAATTGTGTCTCAGATACACTCAACTAAAAGGGGAAAGGTCTTTACTTCGTCCAGTTGTATACATCCAGTATTAAATACAGAATTTTGTGTAAAAACTAAATTATTGTGGAAAAAAAGTACTGTTCAACTTTAAAAAAAAAACACACACCAAATATAAATCCTTTAATGAGATGCTTGACATGGTCCCCCTGTCTTATTGTTCATGATCTGAAAACCAAACGGGATCCTAGATCAGCACTCAGTCTCAGACACCTTGTAAATATGGGCCCAGAAGTACACAGCATATAAAGCGAATAGGTGAAGAGTTGGTGAATAACACTCACATATCCCAGGGTTAGTTATGTCTAAGAAGAATAACACTCATATATCCCAGGGTTAGTTATGTCTAAGAAGAATAACACTCATATATCCCAGGGTTAGTTATGTCTAAGAAGAATAACACTCATATATCCCAGGGTTAGTTATGTCTAAGAAGAATAACACTCATATATCCCAGGGTTAGTTATGTCTAAGAAGAATAACACTCATATATCCCAGGGTTAGTTATGTCTAAGAAGAATAACACTCATATATCCCAGGGTTAGTTATGTCTAAGAAGAATAACACTCATATATCCCAGGGTTAGTTATGTCTAAGAAGAATAACACTCATATATCCCAGGGTTAGTTATGTCTAAGAAGAATAACACTCATATATCCCAGGGTTAGTTGTGTCTAAGAAGAATAACACTCATATATCCCAGGGTTAGTTATGTCTAAGAAGAATAACACTCATATATCCCAGGGTTAGTTATGTCTAAGAAGAATAACACTCATGTATACCAGGGTTAGTTATGTCTAAGAAGGCTAAAAAGGAAGCATGGAATTTCTGACTGACCATACTGCCATGGTTATATACTGAACAAGAAGATGTGAGAGAGCTTCCCTGGGGGTGAGAGAATAGAGACCTGGCTTGGGAACCAAACATTTTAGGTTCAAACCCCGCATGTACAGATTGTCAACATATGAAATGGAAAGATTAGGGTTGTGTCTGTATGATTACATATGGTTCAAAAGTCCTATGAAGGAAATTCAAATGTGAATTAAATCTGGAAGGAAACATAATGGGGATGCATTACAGTCTGGAGGGAAACATAATGGGGATGTATTACAGTCTGGAGGGAAACATAATGGGGATGTATTACAGTCTGGAGGGAAACATAATGGGGATGTATTACAGTCTGGAGGGAAACATAATGGGGATGTATTACAGTCTATAGAAACATAATGGGGATGTATTACAGTCTGGAGAGAAACATAATGGGGATGTATTACAGTCTGGAGGGAAACATAATGGGGATGTATTACAGTCTGGAGGGAAACATAATGGGGATGTATTACAGTCTATAGAAACATAATGGGGATGTATTACAGTCTGGAGGGAAACATAATGGGGATGTATTACAGTCTGGAGAGAAACATAATGGGGATGTATTCCAGTCTGGAGGGAAACATAATGGGGATGTATTACAGTCTGGAGGGAAACATAATGGGGATGTATTCCAGTCTGGAGGGAAACATAATGGGGATGTATTCCAGTCTGGAGGGAAACATAATGGGGATGTATTCCAGTCTGGAGAGAAACATAATGGGGATGTATTACAGTCTGGAGAGAAACATAATGGGGATGTATTACAGTCTGGAGGGAAACATAATGGGGATGTATTACAGTCTGGAGGGAAACATAATGGGGATGTATTCTAATCTGGAGGGAAACATAATGGGGATGTATTACAGTCTATAGAAACATAATGGGGATGTATTACAGTCTATAGAAACATAATGGGGATGTATTACAGTCTATAGAAACATAATGGGGATGTATTACAGTCTATAGAAACATAATGGGGATGTATTACAGTCTGGAGGGAAACATAATGGGGATGTATTACAGTCTGGAGGGAAACATAATGGGGATGTATTCCAGTCTATAGAAACATAATGGGGATGTATTCCAGTCTGGAGGGAAACATAATGGGGATGTATTACAGTCTGGAGAGAAACATAATGGGGATGTATTCCAGTCTGGAGGGAAACATAATGGGGATGTATTCTAATCTGGAGAGAAACATAATGGGGATGTATTACAGTCTGGAGGGAAACATAATGGGGATGTATTCTAATCTGGAAGGAAACATAATGGGGATGTATTCTAATCTGGAAGGAAACATAATGGGGATGTATTCTAATCTGGAAGGAAACATAATGGGGATGTATTCCAGTCTGGAGGGAAACATAATGGGGATGTATTACAGTCTGGAGGGAAACATAATGGGGATGTATTACAGTCTGGAGGGAAACATAATGGGGATGTATTACAGTCTATAGAAACATAATGGGGATGCATTACAGTCTGGAGGGAAACATAATGGGGATGTATTGCAGTCTGGAGGGAAACATAATGGGGATGTATTACAGTCTGGAGGGAAACATAATGGGGATGTATTACAGTCTGGAGGGAAACATAATGGGGATGTATTACAGTCTATAGAAACATAATGGGGATGTATTACAGTCTGGAGGGAAACATAATGGGGATGTATTACAGTCTGGAAGGAAACATAATGGGGATGTATTACAGTCTATAGAAACATAATGGGGATGGATGTATTATAGTCTGGAGAGAAACATAATGGGGATGTATTACAGTCTATAGAAACATAATGGGGATGGATGTATTATAGTCTGGAGGGAAACATAATGGGGATGTATTACAGTCTGGAGAGAAACATAATGGGGATGTATTACAGTCTGGAGGGAAACATAACAGGGATGTATTACAGTCTGGAGGGAAACATAATGGGGATGTATTACAGTCTGGAGAGAAACATAATGGGGATGTATTACAGTCTGGAGGGAAACATAATGGGGATGTATTACAGTCTGGAGGGAAACATAATGGGGATGTATTACAGTCTATAGAAACATAATGGGGATGTATTACAGTCTGGAGAGAAACATAATGGGGATGTATTACAGTCTGGAGGGAAACATAATGGGGATGTATTACAGTCTATAGAAACATCATGGGGATGTATTACAGTCTGGAGGGAAACATAATGGGGATGAATTCTAATCTGGAGGGAAACATAATGGGGATGTATTACAGTCTGTAGAAACATAATGGGGATGTATTACAGTCTGGAGGGAAACATAACGGGGATGAATTACAGTCTGGAAGGAAACATAATGGGGATGGATGTATTATAGTCTGGAGGGAAACGTAATGGGGATGTATTCCAGTCTGGAGAGAAACATAATGGGGATGTATTACAGTCTGGAGGGAAACATAATGGGGATGTATTACAGTCTGGAGGGAAACATAATGGGGATGTATTACAGTCTGGAGGGAAACATAATGGGGATGTATTACAGTCTATAGAAACATAATGGGGATGCATTACAGTCTGGAGGGAAACATAATGGGGATGTATTGCAGTCTGGAGGGAAACATAATGGGGATGTATTACAGTCTGGAGGGAAACATAATGGGGATGTATTACAGTCTGGAGGGAAACATAATGGGGATGTATTACAGTCCATAGAAACATAATGGGGATGTATTACAGTCTGGAGGGAAACATAATGGGGATGTATTACAGTCTGGAAGGAAACATAATGGGGATGTATTCTAATCTGGAGAGAAACATAATGGGGATGTATTACAGTCTGGAGGGAAACATAATGGGGATGTATTACAGTCTGGAGGGAAACATAATGGGGATGTATTACAGTCTGGAGGGAAACATAATGGGGATGTATTACAGTCTGGAGAGAAACATAATGGGGATGTATTACAGTCTATAGAAACATAATGGGGATGTATTACAGTCTGGAGGGAAACATAATGGGGATGTATTACAGTCTGGAGGGAAACATAATGGGGATGAATTACAGTCTGGAGGGAAACATAATGGGGATGGATGTATTATAGTCTGGAGGGAAACATAATGGGGATGTATTACAGTCTATAGAAACATAATGGGGATGTATTACAGTCTGGAGTGAAACATAATGGGGACGTATTACAGTCTATAGAAACATAATGGGGATGTATTACAGTCTATAGAAACATAATGGGGATGTATTACAGTCTGGAGGGAAACATAATGGGGATGTATTACAGTCTATAGAAACATAATGGGGATGTATTCCAGTCTATAGAAACATAATGGGGATGTATTACAGTCTGGAGGGAAACATAATGGGGATGTATTACAGTCTGGAGGGAAACATAATGGGGATGTATTACAGTCTGGAGGGAAACATAATGGGGATGTATTACAGTCTGGAGGGAAACATAATGGGGATGTATTACAGTCTGGAGGGAAACATAATGGGGATGTATTCCAGTCTGGAGGGAAACATAATGGGGATGTATTACAGTCTATAGAAACATAATGGGGATGTATTCCAGTCTGGAGGGAAACATAATGGGGATGTATTACAGTCTATAGAAACATAATGGGGATATATTACAGTCTGGAGGGAAACATAATGGGGATGTATTACAGTCTGGAGGGAAACATAATGGGGATGTATTACAGTCTGGAGGGAAACATAATGGGGATGTATTACAGTCTGGAGGGAAACATAATGGGGATGTATTACAGTCTATAGAAACATAATGGGGATGTATTACAGTCTGGAGGGAAACATAATGGGGATGTATTACAGTCTATAGAAACATAATGGGGATGTATTACAGTCTGGAGGGAAACATAATGGGGATGTATTCTAATCTGGAGGGAAACATAATGGGGATGTATTACAGTCTGTAGAAACATAATGGGGATGTATTACAGTCTGGAGAGAAACATAATGGGGATGTATTACAGTCTGGAGAGAAACATAATGGGGATGTATTACAGTCTGGAGGGAAACATAACGGGGATGAATTACAGTCTGGAAGGAAACATAATGGGGATGGATGTATTATAGTCTGGAGGGAAACGTAATGGGGATGTATTCCAGTCTGGAGAGAAACATAATGGGGATGTATTACAATCTGGAGAGAAACATAATGGGGATGTATTACAGTCTGGAGGGAAACATAATGGGGATGTATTACAGTCTGGAGGGAAACATAATGGGGATGTATTACAGTCTATAGAAACATAATGGGGATGCATTACAGTCTGGAGGGAAACATAATGGGGATGTATTGCAGTCTGGAGGGAAACATAATGGGGATGTATTACAGTCTGGAGGGAAACATAATGGGGATGTATTACAGTCTGGAGGGAAACATAATGGGGATGTATTACAGTCTATAGAAACATAATGGGGATGTATTACAGTCTGGAGGGAAGCATAATGGGGATGTATTACAGTCTGGAAGGAAAAATAATGGGGATGTATTCTAATTTGGAGAGAAACATAATGGGGATGTATTACAGTCTGGAGGGAAACATAATGGGGATGTATTACAGTCTGGAGGGAAACATAATGGGGATGTATTACAGTCTGGAGGGAAACATAATGGGGATGTATTACAGTCTGGAGGGAAACATAATGGGGATGTATTACAGTCTATAGAAACATAATGGGGATGTATTACAGTCTGGAGGGAAACATAATGGGGATGTATTACAGTCTGGAGGGAAACATAATGGGGATGTATTACAGTCTGGAGGGAAACATAATGGGGATGTATTACAGTCTGGAGAGAAACATAATGGGGATGTATTACAGTCTATAGAAACATAATGGGGATGTATTACAGTCTGGAGGGAAACATAATGGGGATGTATTACAGTCTATAGAAACATAATGGGGATGTATTACAGTCTGGAGGGAAACATAATGGGGATGTATTACAGTCTGGAGGGAAACATAATGGGGATGTATTACAGTCTGGAGGGAAACATAATGGGGATGTATTACAGTCTGGAGGGAAACATAACAGGGATGTATTACAGTCTGGAGGGAAACATAATGGGGATGTATTACAGTCTATAGAAACATAATGGGGATGTATTCTAATCTGGAGGGAAACATAATGGGGATGTATTACAGTCTATAGAAACATAATGGGGATGTATTACAGTCTGGAGTGAAACATAATGGGGATGTATTACAGTCTATAGAAACATAATGGGGATGTATTACAGTCTGGAGTGAAACATAATGGGGATGTATTACAGTCTATAGAAACATAATGGGGATGTATTACAGTCTGGAGGGAAACATAATGGGGATGTATTACAGTCTATAGAAACATAATGGGGTTGTATTACAGTCTATAGAAACATAATGGGGATGTATTACAGTCTGGAGGGAAACATAATGGGGATGTATTACAGTCTATAGAAACATAATGGGGATGTATTACAGTCTGGAGGGAAACATAATGGGGATGTATTCCAGTCTATAGAAACATAATGGGGATGTATTACAGTCTGGAGGGAAACATAATGGGGATGTATTACAGTCTGGAGAGAAACATAATGGGGATGTATTCCAGTCTGGAGGGAAACATAATGGGGATGTATTACAGTCTGGAGGGAAACATAATGGGGATGTATTCCAGTCTGGAGGGAAACATAATGGGGATGTATTACAGTCTGGAGGGAAACATAATGGGGATGTATTACAGTCTGGAGGGAAACATAATGGGGATGTATTCCAGTCTGGAGGGAAACATAATGGGGATGTATTACAGTCTGGAGGGAAACATAATGGGGATGTATTACAGTCTGGAGGGAAACATAATGGGGATGTATTACAGTCTGGAGGGAAACATAATGGGGATGTATTACAGTCTATAGAAACATAATGGGGATGTATTACAGTCTGGAGGGAAACATAATGGGGATGTATTCTAATCTGCTTTAAGGAGCAGATATACATTTTAATGTTAATTTTAGGTAAAATATTAGGTAATTCTCTAGATGTTCTTGAAATGTTCAGAGGACCTCCAATACAAGATACAAAGTATATTGTTGGGTGCAGGTAGACTAGTTTTACATTGTTGGGTGCAGGTAGACTAGTTTTATATCGTTGGGTGGCAGGTAGCCTAGTGGTATATTGTTGGGTGGCAGGTAGACTAGTTTTATATTGTTGGGTGGCAGGTAGCCTAGTGGTATATTGTTGGGTGGCAGGTAGCCTAGTGGTATATTGTTGGGTGGCAGGTAGCCTAGTGGTATATTGTTGGGTGGCAGGTAGCCTAGTGGTATATTGTTGGGTGGCAGGTAGACTAGTTTTATATTGTTGGGTGGCAGGTAGCCTAGTGGTATATTGTTGGGTGGCAGGTAGACTAGTTTTACATCGTTGGGTGCAGGTAGCCTAGTGGTATATTGTTGGGTGCAGGTAGCCTAGTGGTATATTGTTGGGTGCAGGTTGCCTAGTGGTATATTGTTGGGTGCAGGTAGCCTAGTGGTATATTGTTGGGTGGCAGGTAGACTAGTTTTACATTGTTGGGTGCAGGTAGCCTAGTGGTATATTGTTGGGTGGCAGGTAGCCTAGTGGTATATCGTTGGGTGCAGGTAGCCTAGTGGTATATTGTTGGGTGGCAGGTAGACTAGTTTTATATTGTTGGGTGCAGGTAGCCTAGTGGTATATCGTTGGGTGGCAGGTAGACTAGTGGTATATTGTTGGGTGGCAGGTAGCCTAGTGGTATATTGTTGGGTGGCAGGTAGCCTAGTTTTATATTGTTGGGTGGCAGGTAGCCTAGTGGTATATCGTTGGGTGCAGGTAGCCTAGTGGTATATTGTTGGGTGCAGGTAGACTAGTTTTACATTGTTGGGTGGCAGGTAGCCTAGTGGTATATTGTTGGGTGGCAGGTAGACTAGTTTTACATTGTTGGGTGGCAGGTAGCCTAGTGGTATATTGTTGGGTGGCAGGTAGCCTAGTGGTATATTGTTGGGTGGCAGGTAGACTAGTTTTATATTGTTGGGTGCAGGTAGCCTAGTGGTATATTGTTGGGTGGCAGGTAGCCTAGTGGTATATCGTTGGGTGGCAGGTAGACTAGTTTTATATTGTTGGGTGCAGGTAGCCTAGTGGTATATTGTTGGGTGGCAGGTAGCCTAGTTTTATATTGTTGGGTGGCAGGTAGCCTAGTGGTATATTGTTGGGTGCAGGTAGACTAGTTTTACATTGTTGGGTGGCAGGTAGCCTAGTTTTATATTGTTGGGTGGCAGGTAGCCTAGTGGTATATCGTTGGGTGCAGGTAGCCTAGTGGTATATTGTTGGGTGGCAGGTAGCCTAGTGGTATATTGTTGGGTGGCAGGTAGCCTAGTTTTATATTGTTGGGTGCAGGTAGCCTAGTGGTATATTGTTGGGTGCAGGTAGACTAGTTTTACATTGTTGGGTGGCAGGTAGCCTAGTTTTATATTGTTGGGTGGCAGGTAGCCTAGTGGTATATTGTTGGGTGGCAGGTAGACTAGTTTTATATTGTTGGGTGCAGGTAGCCTAGTGGTATATTGTTGGGTGGCAGGTAGCCTAGTTTTATATTGTTGGGTGGCAGGTAGCCTAGTGGTATATTGTTGGGTGCAGGTAGCCTAGTGGTATATCGTTGGGTGGCAGGTAGCCTAGTTTTATATTGTTGGGTGGCAGGTAGCCTAGTGGTATATTGTTGGGTGGCAGGTAGCCTAGTTTTATATTGTTGGGTGCAGGTAGCCTAGTGGTATATCGTTGGGTGGCAGGTAGCCTAGTGGTATATTGTTGGGTGCAGGTAGCCTAGTGGTATATTGTTGGGTGGCAGGTAGCCTAGTTTTATATTGTTGGGTGCAGGTAGCCTAGTGGTATATCGTTGGGTGGCAGGTAGCCTAGTTTTATATTGTTGGGTGGCAGGTAGCCTAGTGGTATATTGTTGGGTGCAGGTAGCCTAGTGGTATATTGTTGGGTGCAGGTAGCCTAGTGGTATATCGTTGGGTGCAGGTAGCCTAGTGGTATATCGTTGGGTGCAGGTAGACTAGTTTTACATTGTTGGGTGGCAGGTAGACTAGTTTTACATTGTTGGGTGGCAGGTAGCCTAGTGGTATATCGTTGGGTGCAGGTAGCCTAGTGGTATATTGTTGGGTGCAGGTAGCCTAGTGGTATATTGTTGGGTGGCAGGTAGACTAGTTTTATATTGTTGGGTGCAGGTAGCCTAGTGGTATATCGTTGGGTGCAGGTAGACTAGTTTTACATTGTTGGGTGGCAGGTAGCCTAGTGGTATATTGTTGGGTGGCAGGTAGCCTAGTGGTATATTGTTGGGTGGCAGGTAGCCTAGTTTTATATTGTTGGGTGGCAGGTAGCCTAGTGGTATATCGTTGGGTGCAGGTAACCTAGTGGTATATTGTTGGGTGGCAGGTAGCCTATTTCTATATTGTTGGGTGGCAGGTAGCCTAGTGGAATATTGTTGGGTGGCAGGTAGCCTAGTGGTATATTGTTGGGTGGCAGGTAGACTAGTGGTATATTGTTGGGTGGCAGGTAGCCTAGTGGTATATTGTTGGGTGGCAGGTAGCCTAGTGGTATATTGTTGGGTGCAGGTAGACTAGTTTTACATTGTTGGGTGGCAGGTAGCCTAGTGGTATATTGTTGGGTGGCAGGTAGCCTAGTGGTATATCGTTGGGTGCAGGTAGCCTAGTGGTATATTGTTGGGTGGCAGGTAGCCTAGTGGTATATTGTTGTGTGGCAGGTAGCCTAGTGGTATATTGTTGGGTGGCAGGTAGACTAGTGGTATATTGTTGGGTGGCAGGTAGCCTAGTGGTATATTGTTGGGTGGCAGGTAGCCTAGTGGTATATTGTTGGGTGCAGGTAGACTAGTTTTACATTGTTGGGTGTCAGGTAGCCTAGTGGTATATTGTTGGGTGGCAGGTAGCCTAGTGGTATATCGTTGGGTGCAGGTAGCCTAGTGGTATATTGTTGGGTGGCAGGTAGCCTAGTGGTATATTGTTGTGTGGCAGGTAGCCTAGTGGTATATTGTTGGGTGGCAGGTAGCCTAGTGGTATATTGTTGGGTGGCAGGTAGCCTAGTGGTATATTGTTGGGTGGCAGGTAGCCTAATGGCATATTGTTGTGTGGCAGCTAGCCTAGTGGTATATTGTTGGGTGGCAGCTAGCCTAGTGGTATATTGTTGTGTGGCAGCTAGCCTAGTGGTATATTGTTGGGTGGCAGGTAGCCTAGTGGTATATTGTTGGGTGGCATCTAGCCTAGTGGTATATTGTTGGGTGGCAGGTAGCCTAGTGGTATATTGTTGGGTGGCAGGTAGCCTTGTGGTATATTGTTGGGTGTTTTGGAAACCCATTTCTTGTACCTATCTCTTTCAATGTTCCCACACTGGTCCACAACAGTGGGAACATTTAAAGAACTCAGAAACAGTATCGCCAAATAAATATTTTGTGCACCCTGATACAAACATGTCAGCATGACCAGTCGTGACTGGACGGTTTTAGTATTTTGGGAACCTATCTTATGTCATATCCCCACAATGTTCCCACAACCTAAAGAAACATTCTGGGAACCTATCTCATGTCATATCCCCACAATGTTCCCACAACCTAAAGAAACATTCTGGGAACCTATCTCATGTCATATCCCCACAATGTTCCCACAACCTAAAGAAACATTCTGGGAACCTATCTCATGTCATATCCCCACAATGTTCCCACAACCTAAAGAAACATTCTGGGAACCTATCTCATGTCATATCCCCACAATGTTCCCACAACCTAAAGAAACATTCTGGGAACCTTTAATATCGAACAGACTAAATTTGCTTTGGAAACATTCTTGTAACATCAGGTAAATGTTTTCTGCATCTTAACCTGTTACTGCAGTGGAATAAATCAGGGTTTCTGATACACCTCACACACATGGTTATGGGCTTTAACAACAGAAGACACCTGTACCATGTCAGATATAGAGTTGAAATGTATTACATTTGGAGTTTTCATCCTAATATTACACTGTATATACAATGCTCAAAAAAATAAAGGGAACACTTAAACAACACAATGTAACTCCAAGTCAATCACACTTCAGTGAAATCAAACTGTCCACTTAGGAAGCAACACTGATTGACAAAACAATTCACATGCTGTTGTGCAAATGGAATAGACAACAGGTGGAAATTATAGGCAATTAGCAAGACACCCCCAATAAAGGAGTGGTTCTGCAGGTGGTGACCACAGACCACTTCTCAGTTCCTATGCTTCCTGGCTGATGTTTTGGTTACTTGAATGCTTGAATGGCGGTGCTTTCACTCTAGTGGTAGCATGAGACGGAGTCTACAACCCACTCAAGTGGCTCAGGTAGTGCAGCTCATCCAGGATAGCACATCAATGCGAGCTGTGGCAAGAAGGTTTTCTGTGTCTGTCAGCATAGTGTCCAGAGCATGGAGACGTTACCAGGAGACAGGCCAGTACATCAGGAGACGTGGAGGCCGTAGGAGGGCAACAACCCAGCAGCAGGACCGCTACCTCTGCCTTTGTGCAAGGAGGAGCACTGCCAGAGCCCTGCAAAATGACCTCCAGCAGGCCACAAATGTGCATGTGTCTGCTCAAACGGTCAGAACAGACTCCATGAGGGTGGTATGAGGGCCCGACGTCCACAGGTGGGGGTTGTGCTTACAGCCCAACACCGTGCAGGACGTTTGGCATTTGCCAGCGAACACCAAGATTGGCAAATACGCCACTGGCGCCCTGTGCTCTTCACCGATGAAAGCAGGTTCACACTGAGCACATGTGACAGATGTGACAGAGTCTGGAGACGCCGTGGAGAATGTTCTGCTGCCTGCAACATCCTCCAGCATGACCGGTTTGGCGGTGGGTCAGTCATGGTGTGGGATGGCATTTCTTTGGGGGGCCGCACAGCCCTCCATGTGCTCGCCAGAGGTAGCCTGACTGCCTTTAGGTACCGAGATGAGATCCTCAGACCCCTTGTGAAATCATATGCTGGTGCGGTTGGCCCTGGGTTCCTCCTAATGCAAGACAATGCTAGACCTCATGTGGCTGGAGTGTGTCAGCAGTTCTTGCAAGAGGAAGGCATTGATGCTATGGACTGTCCCGCCCGTTCCCTAGACCTGAATCCAATTGAGCACATCTGGAACATCATGTCTTGCTCCATCCACCAACGCCACGTTGCACCACAGACTATCCAGGAGTTGGCGGATGGTTTAGTCCAGGTCTGGGAGGAGATCCCTCAGGAGACCATCCGCCACCTCATCAGGAGCATGCCCAGGCATTGTAGGGAGGTCATACAGGCACGTGGATGCCACACACACTACTGAGCCTCATTTTGTCTTGTTTTAAGGACATTACATCAAAGTTGGATCAGCCTGTAGTGTGGTTTTCCACTTTAATTTTGAGTGTGACTCCAAATCCAGACCTCCATGGGTTGATAAATTTGATTTCCATTGATAATTTTTGTGATTTTGTTGTCAGCACATTCAACTATGTAAAGAAAAAAGTATTTAATAATAATATTTCATTCATTCAGATCTAGGATGTGTTATTTTAGTGTTCCCTTTATTTTTTTGAGCAGTGTATATCACAGAAGACTGAAATATAACAAAATCTTTTGACATAGAAACCCCTGGATTTTCTGCGTAAAAATAAATAAATAACTTGATTAATTATGTAATTTTGAAAACTTGAGACTGCAGGAATGGGCTACAAGAACCGTTGTAGAATCATCTGCACTACTGGACAGTTCATGTCTTTTGGGAACATCTCGTTTGTGATGTCCCCACAATGTTCTCACGAGACTGCTGAGTTGTCTCTGAAATGGATTTTAAGGGTTATATGTTTGACTTTTGCCTCGCAGTGTCATGGCTAATGGAAATGTTGGCATGGGGAGCCCCTTTCTGCTTATTTCTGTTGACAGTAAATTCGTCCAAGTGATTTGTCACAACTACAGAACACACTTCTGGCTGGTGAAAGTGCTCTGTCATATCCTGTCTATGTTACAACAGAGAGCTATTATTAATAATTAAAGTGCTTCAGCAGAGATATCCCTAGTACAGAGCTGTTGTCTAGTGGGGTTTGAGGGTTCTCTACACATCAAGTTTCAGGTTTGAATATTCACATGCAGTGAAATTACTTTCTTGCAAACTCAAAACCTAACAATGCAAAAATCAATAACAATGTAATACTAGAAAAAAACACATGAGAAATAAAAATAAATAGGAAGAACACAATACGTAAGTAAGTAATCATATGATATACAGGGTTAGTTCAGTACCATATTAACAATGTACAGGGATACCTGCACATCTCTCTCTCTCCCTTTCCCCCGATCTCTTCACCTCTCTCTCTCTCTCTCTCTCTCTCTCTCTCTCTCTCTCTCTCTCGCTCTCTCTCTCTCTCCCTAGTTCTCCCTGGCCTCTCCATCTATCTATCTCTCCCTTTCCCTAGTTCTCCCTGGTCTCTTCACCTCTCTCTCTCTCTCTCTCTCTCTCGCTCTCTCTCTCTCTCGCTCTCTCTCTCTCTGTAGTTTAAATCCTTCATTCTAGAAGTTCATTAAAGAAAGCAGGACTGTAGTTGGGCAGGATGTGAGTCATATTCTCTGTGGGTTTCTGGGGTACTAGATAGCTGCTTTAAGTTCATTGGTTCAACATAACATGCTCTATGTACATACACCCACATTAGAGCTACCCAGAATATGTCCACTACCGTATGTATATCCCCGATACGAAAGGGTCATGTCATCAAATGTACTGTATGTTTAACAGTTCTCATATGAGTGCTGGGTTGTCACATCCACACACACACACACACACACACACACACACCACACACACACACACACACACACACACACAGCCACTGTGAGGATGATCAGCTGTCTATCCTGTCTCCCTGTAGCGCTGTCTTAGGCGTCTCACAGTACAGACATTACAATTTATTGCCCTGGCCACATCTGCAGTCCTCATGCCTCCTTGCAGCATGTCTAAGGTACGTTCACACAGATAAGCAGGGACCCTGGGCATCTTTCTTTTGGTGGTTTTCAGAGTCAGTAGAAAGGCCTCTTTAGTGTCCTAAGTTTTCATAACTGTGACCTTATTTGCCTATCGTCTGTAAGCTGTTAGTGTCTTAACGACCGTTCCACAGGTGCATGTTCATTAATTGTTTATGGTTCATTGAACAAGCATGGGAAACGGTGTTTAAACCATTTACAATGAAGATCTCTGAAGTTCTTTAGATTTTTACGAATGATCTTTGACAGACAGGGTCCTGAAAAAGGGACATTTCTTTTTTTGCTGAGTTTAGATACAGACACACACAGACACACAGACAGACAGACAGACAGACAGACAGACAGACAGACAGACACTGACTGCACCTTGATCTCATGAACTCACTGTAGACAACCGTCATGCTGTTCAAAACAAACCTCTCTCACTGGACGTACTGTAGACAACCATCATGCTGTTCAAAACAAACCTCTCTCACTGGACGTACTGTAGACAACCGTCATGCTGTTCAAAACAAACCTCTCTCACTGGACGTACTGTAGACAACCATCATGCTGTTCAAAACAAACCTCTCTCACTGGACGTACTGTAGACAACCATCATGCTGTTCAAAACAAACCTCTCTCACTGGACGTACTGTAGACAACCATCATGCTGTTCAAAACAAACCTCTCTCACTGGACGTACTGTAGACAACCGTCATGCTGTTCAAAACAAACCTCTCTCACTGGACGTACTGTAGACAACCATCATGCTGTTCAAAACAAACCTCTCTCACTGGACGTACTGTAGACAACCATCATGCTGTTCAAAACAAACCTCTCTCACTGGACGTACAGAACTTTATGATGTTATAATGTAATAATGTCAAAATGTGATGATGTTATAATGTCATAATGTTATAATGTCAAAATGTTATAATGTTATTATCTAATTATTTCATGATTTTTTCATGTACAACATCATAACATGTAATAATATAATAATGTCAAAATGTGAGGATGTTATAATGTAATAATGTTATAATGTAGTAATGTAATAATGTCATAATGTAATAATGTAATAATATGATAATGTGATCATGTCTAATGTTATGATGTTGTGATGTTATAATGTAATGATGTGATAATGTTATAATGTCATAATGTACTAATGTTTTATCTAATTATTTAATGATGTTATGATGTAATAATGATATGATGAAATAATGTTACGTTGTAATGATGTTATGATGTAATAATGTTATTATCTAATTATTTTATGATGTTATGATGTAATAATGTTATGATGTAATAATGTTATGATGTAATAATGTAATAATGTAATAATGTTATGATGTAATAATGTCATTATGTTATTAGGTAACTATTTTATGACGTTATGATGTAATAATGTCATAATGTTATGATGTAATAATGTTATGATGTTATGATGTAATAATGTCATAATGTTATGATGTAATAATGTCATAATGTTATGATTTACTAATGTTATGATGTAATAATGTTATAATGTTACGATGTTATGATTTACTAATGTTATGATGTAATAATGTCATAATGTTATGATGTAATAATGTTATAATGTTACAATGTTATGATTTACTAATGTTATGATGTAATAATGTTATAATGTTACGATGTTATGATTTACTAATGTTATGATGTAATAATGTCATAATGTTATGATATAATAATGTTATAATGTTACGATGTTATGATTTACTAATGTTATGATGTAATAATGTTATAATTTTATGATGTTATGATTTACTAATGTTATGATGTAATAATGTCATAATGTTATGATGTAATAATGTTATAATGTTATGATGTTATGATTTACTAATGTTATGATGTAATAATGTCATAATGTTATGATATAATAATGTCATAATGTTTTGATGTTATGATTTACTAATGTTATGATGTAATAATGTTATAATGTTATGATGTTATGATGTAATACTGTCATAATGTTATGATGTAATAGTGTCATAATGTTTTGATGTTATGATTTACTAATGTTATGATGTAATAATGTTATGATGTTATGATGTAATAATGTTATGCTGTAATAATGTTATGATGTAATAATGTCATAATGTTATGATGTAATAATGTCATAATGTTTTGATGTTATGCTGTAATAATGTTATGATGTAATAATGTTATAATGTTATGATGTAATTATTTTATGACGTTATGGTGTAATAATGTTATGATGTGTGGCAGGGTAGGGGCGGGGCGCTATAGTGCCTAGTGGTTTGAGCGTTGGGCCAGTAACCGAAAGGTTGCTGAATCGAATCCCCCGAGGAGACAAGGTAAAAATCTGTCCCTGAACAAGGCAGTTAACCCACTGTTCCTAGGCCGTCATTGAAAATAAGAATTTGTTCTTAACTGACTTGCCTAGTTAAATAAAGGTAAAAAAAACATTGGTTTAATGATGTAATGATGTAATAATGTTATGATGTAATGATGTTATGATGTAATAATGTTATGATGTAATAATGTTATGATGTAATAATGTTATGCTGTTATGATGTAATAATGTAATAATGTAATAATGTTATGATGTAATAATGTTATGATGTAATGATGTTATGATGTAATAATGTTATGATGTAATAATGTTATAATGTAATAATGTAATAATGTCATGATGTAATAATGTAATAATGTTATGATGTAATAATGCAATAATGTTATGATGTAATAATGTAAAATTGTTATGATGTAATAATGTTATGCTGTTATGATGTAATAATGTAATAATGTTATGATGTAATAATGTAATGATGTTATGATGTAATACTGTAATTATGTTATGATGTAATAATGTTATGATGTAATAATGTTATGAGGTAATAATGTTATGAAGTAAAATTGTTATGATGTAATAATGTTATAATGTTATGATGTTATGATGTAATGATGTTATGATGTAATAATGTCATGATGTTGTGATGTAATAATGTAATGATGTTATGATGTAATACTGTAATAATGTTATGATGTAATAATGTTATGATGTAATAATGTTATGAGGTAATAATGTTATGAAGTAAAATTGTTATGATGTAATAATGTTATAATGTTATGATGTTGTGATGTAATGATGTTATGATGTAATAATGTCATGATGTTGTGATGTAATACTGTAATAATGTTGTGATGAAATAATGTAATAATGTTATAATGTAATGATGTAATGATGTTGTGATGTTATTGCTAAAGCTGATTCTGCTTAAAGCTCAAATAAAGCAACAGCTAGTCCAAAAGATAAACATTCACTGAAGAATAATGTTACAGGGGAAACAGATGAATGTAAAGTCCATCAAGTTACAGGGGAAACAGATGAATGTAAAGTCCATCATTACAGGGGAAACAGATGAATGTAAAGTCCATCATTACAGGGGAAATAGATGAATGTAAAGTCCATTATGTTACAGGGGAAACAGATGAATGTAAAGTCCATCATGTTACAGGGGAAACAGATGAATGTAAAGTCCATCATGTTACAGGGGAAACAGATGAATGTAAAGTCCATCAAGTTACAGGGGAAACCGATTAATGTAAAGTCCATCATGTTACAGGGGAAACAGATTAATGTAAAGTCCATCATGTTACAGGGGAAACAGATGAATGTAAAGTCCATCATGTTACAGGGGAAAAAGATGAATGTAAAGTCCATCATGTTACAGGGGAAACAGATTAATGTAAAGTCCATCATGTTACAGGGGAAACAGATTAATGTAAAGTCCATCATGTTACAGGGGAAACAGATTAATGTAAAGTCCATCATGTTACAGGGGAAACAGATGAATGTAAAGTCCATCATGTTACAGGGGAAACAGATTAATGTAAAGTCCATCAAGTTACAGGGGAAACAGATTAATGTAAAGTCCATCATGTTACAGGGGAAACAGATGAATGTAAAGTCCATCATGTTACAGGGGAAACAGATTAATGTAAAGTCCATCATGTTACAGGGGAAACAGATGAATGTAAAGTCCATCATGTTACAGGGGAAACAGATTCAAGTAAAGTCCATCATGTTACAGGGGAAACAGATTAATGTAAAGTCCATCATTACAGGGGAAACAGATTAATGTAAAGTCCATCATGTTACAGGGGAAACAGATTAATGTAAAGTCCATCATTACAGGGGAAACAGATTAATGTAAAGTCCATCATGTTACAGGGGAAACAGATTCAAGTAAAGTCCATCATGTCAAGCTGCTATTGAGAGAGGAAATGCTCTTACCTGTGGATTTGAACCGGTGGGCTGCCGATGCTTCGGAGAAGGAGAGAAATCTGAAGGAGGGAGACTCAGATAAGGAGGGAGACCCAGTGAAAAGGAGCGAGAGATAGAGATAAGGAGGCAGACACAGAGATAAGGAGCGAGGGATAGAGATAAGGAGGGAGACACAGAGATAAGGAGCGAGGGATATAGTAGAGGAATAGAGAGATAGAAACCTCCTCAGTTCCAGTGATGAACGTTGCTGCTCCTGATTCAACTCCACTGGACCAATGAGATGACCAGCTGACACACACACACACATATACACACACATACACACACACACACACACACACGCACGCACGCACGCACGCACACACACACACACACACACACACACACACACACACACACACACACACACACACACACACGTAAACAGACCCCTCCCCTCTCGTAATGCAACGGTCAAACACCTCCTCCTTCATTACTTGTGCACAGCTCTCACCCCTCCCATTATTGTGTCGAAGACCATCTCTCTCTCTCTTTCTTTCTTTCTTTCTTTCTTTCTTTCTTTCTTTCTTTCTTTCTTTCTTTCTTTCTTTCTTTCTTTTTCCTCTCTCTCTCCTCCTCTCATCCTCCTCTTCCCCCCTGCCCCCTCCTCCTCCTCCTCCTCTCATCATCATCATCCTCCTCCTCCTCTAATAATCCTCCTCCTCTTCTCCCACTCCTCCAAACCTTTATTATCATCCTCTCTTCCTCCTCTCCTCCTCCTCTTCATCCTCCTCCTCTTCCTCCAGTGGTTTGTGGTGTTGTAGTTATCTGTCCCTTGTTACCTCCTCTTCATTGACTGGACAGCCTCTAGATCTGTCTTCTAATAGAAGACTGGACATCCTCTAGTTCTGTGTTCTAATAGAAGACTGGACAGCCTCTAGTTCTGTGTTCTAACAGTAGACTGGACAGCCTCTAGTTCTGTGTTCTAACAGAAGAATGGACAGCCTCTAGCTCTAAAGGAAGGCTGGACAGCCTCTAGTTCTAACAGAAGTCTGGACAGCCTCTAGTTCTAATGGAAGACTGGATAGCATCTAGTTCTGTGTTCTAACAGAAGACGGGACAGACTCTAGTTCTGTGTTCTAACAGTAGACTGGACAGCCTCTAGTTCTAATAGAAAACTGGACCGTCTCTCGTTCTAATAGAAGACTGGACAGCCTCTAGTTCTAATCAGTAGCGTGCCGTGGGCCTGGGGCCTGGGCCTTCAGTGAAGTCCTACACAGTCCCACCCGAATTAATCCACCTCTTATTACCATCATTATGGTGCCATGGCTCTAGACACTATACATTTAGACAGAAACGCAGTATAACCAGGCGTTGCGTCACCTCTAAATTGACATTTTTATTCAGAGAATTGCACGGGAAGAGTACAATACCTTTTCATTGTGCAGCTTCGTTGCCCTGCGCGCTTGTTCGTTGAGCTGTAGATCCACTCGGGTGTCCCCAAAAGTTTTCAAAAGCACCATTGCTTGTAAGTGCCCAGCCGTACTTTGGTGTCTCGTTGTTGCCTTGGTTAGACAACTCAAGTTTGCAAAGCCAGTGTGGCTCCAAACACCAAATCGATCACTTGCAAATAATAGGCATTCCCAGCAGTACAGTTTACAGTGCTTCTCGGAGCCTGTGAGCCATTGATAGCGCTCGTAGTTGGAACTTTGAAAGTGGCGAACGAACCCCTTTCCCGCCTGTGACAGGCTTTGTAGCGTCGGCGTCGACCTCTCCTGACAACGTCTAACTTTTCTTGAAAAGTTTGTCTTGAGAATGGCGTTATAATTATATCCTCGACCAAATCGATATCTTCTCCTTCCGCCATTGTGGGTTGAAAAAACAGCTTAGTAGTACGCAAATTAATTAGTTTATCAAATTCAGTTTCCTAGTTCTGAGGTTCTGCATAGACCTGCCCATAGGACCTGCCTCTCAATATTGGTAATCCAATCAAAAGACGTGCACGCACTACGCCTGCTAGCTGGCTCCTGTGTAACACTGGAGCCAGCCAGCAGGCGTACAATAGCCAACTCTGATTGGTTGACACTACATTTTAATTTCCATTCACTTTAAGCTACAAGCACCCGCACTGTTGATTCTGAAGGCCTGAGGGCAGATTTTAGACCCCTGGCAACACATGATGGCTGAATATGATTGGATAAAAGATCTAACATAAAGACCAGCCCTCCAAATCTCAACCTGGGGCTGGAAGCAGTGCAACCAAGAGGAAAGCTATGAAATGAAGAGTATAACTCTTACTCTGGGGAATCATTTAATACATATTTGTGGGAAAATATCTTTAAAAAATATATATATTCTGTTGATGTTTAGGCCAGCAGAGAAGGCCTTGCTGGCCCTGACGGCCCACCACTGGTTCTAACAGAAGACTGGACAGCCTCTAGTTCTAACAGAAGACTGGACAGCCTCTAGTTCTGTGTTCTAACAGTAGCCTGGACAGACTCTAGTTCTAATAGAAGACTGAAAAGTCTCTAGTTCTAACAGAAGACTGGACAGCCTCTAGTTCTGTGTTCTAACAGTAGCCTGGACAGACTCTAGTTCTAATAGAATACTGAAAAGTCTCTAGTTCTAACAGAAGACTGGACAGCCTCTATTGATCTGCGGTTCTAACAGAAGACTGGACATCCTCTAGTTCTGTTTTCTAATAGAAGCCTGGACAGACTCTAGTTCTATTAGAAGACTGGACAGACTCTAGTTCTAATAGAAGTCTGGACGGCCTCTATTTCTAATGGAATAACGGACAGCCTCTAGTTCTGTTTTCTAATAGAAGAATGGACAGACTCTAGTTCTAATAGAAGACTGGACAGACTCTAGTTCTATTAGAAGACTGGACAGCCTCTAGTTCTAATAGAAGACTGGACAGACTCTAGTTCTAATAGAAGACTGGGCAGCCTCTAGTTCTAATAGAAGCCTGGACAGCCTCTAGTTATGTGTTCTAACAGAAGACTGGACAGCCTCTAGTTCTATGTTCTAACAGAAGACTGGACAGCCTCTAGTTCTGATAGAAGACTGGACATCCTCTAGTTCTAATATAAGACTGGACAGCCTCTAGTTCTAATAGAAGACTGGACAGCCTCTAGTTCTAATAGATGACTGGACAGCCTCTAGTTATGTGTTCTAACAGAAGACTGGACAGCCTCTAGTTCTAACAGAAGACTGGACAGCCTCTAGTTCTAATAGATGACTGGACAGCCTTTAGTTATATGTTCTAACAGAAGACTGGACAGCCTCTAGATATGTGTTCTAACAGAAGACTGGGCAGCCTCTAGATATATGTTCTAACAGAAGACTGGGCAGCCTCTAGTTTTATGTTCTAACAGAAGACTGGACAGCCTCTAGATATGTGTTCTAACTGAAGACTGGGCAGCCTCTAGTTTTATGTTCTAACAGAAGACTGGGCAGCCTCTAGTTCTATGTTCTAACAGAAGACTGGACAGACTCTAGTTCTATGTTCTAACAGAAGACTGGACAGACTCTAGTTCTAATAGAAGACTGGACAGCCTCTAGTTCTAATAGAAGACTGGACAGACTCTAGTTCTAATAGAAGACTGGGCAGCCTCTAGTTATGTGTTCTAACAGAAGACTGGACAGCCTCTAGTTCTAATAGAAGACTGGACCGTCTCTAGTTCTAATAGAAGACTGGGCAGCCTCTAGTTATGTGTTCTAACAGAAGACTGGACAGCCTCTAGTTCTAATAGAAGACTGGACCGTCTCTAGTTCTAATAGAAGACTGGACAGACTCTAGTTCTAACAGAAGACTGGACAGCCTCTAGTTATGTGTTCTAACAGAAGACTGGACAGACTCTAGTTCTAATAGAAGACTGGACAGACTCTAGTTCTAATAGAAGACTGGACAGACTCTAGTTCTAATAGAAGACTGGACAGACTCTAGTTCTAATAGAAGACTGGACAGCCTCTAGTTCTAATAGAAGACTGGGCAGCCTCTAGTTATGTGTTCTAACAGAAGACTGGACAGCCTCTAGTTCCAACAGAAGACTGGGCAGCCTCTAGTTCTATGTTCTAACAGAAGACTGGACAGCCTCTAGTTCTAACAGAAGACTGGGCAGCCTCTAGTTCTATGTTCTAACAGAAGACTGGACAGCCTCTAGTTCTAACAGAAGAATGGACAGCCTCTAGTTCTATGTTCTAACAGAAGACTGGACAGCCTCTAGTTCTAATAGAAGACTAGACATCCTCTAGTTCTGTGTTCTAACAGAAGACTAGACATCCTCTAGTTCTGTGTTCTAACAGAAGACTGGACAGCCTCTAGTTCTATGTTCTAACAGAAGACTGGACATCCTCTAGTTCTGTGTTCTAACAGAAGACTAGACATCCTCTAGTTCTATGTTCTAACAGAAGACTGGACAGCCTCTAGTTCTAACAGAAGACTGGACAGCCTCTAGTTCTATGTTCTAATAGAAGACTGGACAGCCTCTAGTTCTATGTTCTAATAGAAGACTGGACATCCTCTAGTTCTGTGTTCTAATAGAAGACTAGACAGCCTCTAGTTATGTGTTCTAACAGAAGACTGGACAGCCTCTAGTTCTAATAGATGCCTGGATAGCCTCTAGATATGTGTTCTAACAGAAGACTAGACATCCTCTAGATATGTGTTCTAACAGAAGACTGGACAGCCTCTAGTTATGTGTTCTAATAGAAGACTGGACAGCCTCTAGTTCTAATAGATGACTGGACAGCCTCTAGTCATGTGTTCTAACAGAAGACTGGACAGCCTCTAGATATGTGTTCTAACAGAAGACTGGACAGCCTCTAGTTCTAATAGAAGACTGGACAGCCTCTAGTTCTGTGTTCTAACAGAAGACTCGACAGGCTCTAGATATGTGTTCTAACAGAAGACTGGACAGCCTCTAGTTCTAATAGATGACTGGACAGCCTCTAGTTATGTGTTCTAACAGAAGACTGGACAGCCTCTAGTTCTGTGTTCTAACAGAAGACTGGACAGCCTCTAGTTCTGTGTTCTAACAGAAGACTGGACAAACTCTAGTTCTAACAGAAGGCTGGACAGCCTCTAGTTCTAATAGAAGACTGGACAGCCTCTAGTTCTAACAGAAGACTGGACAGCCTCTAGTTCTATGTTCTAACAGAAGACTGGACAGCCTCTAGTTCAAACAGAAGACTCGACAGCCTCTAGTTATGTGTTCTAATAGAAGACTGGACAGACTCTAGTTCTAATAGAAGACTGAAAAGTCTCTAGTTCTAACAGAAGACTGGACAGCCTCTAGTTCTGTGTTCTAACAGAAGACTGGACAGCCTCTAGTTCTGTGTTCTAACAGAAGACTGGACAGCCTCTAGTTCTGTGTTCTAACAGAAGACTGGACAGCCTCTAGTTCTGTGTTCTAACAGAAGACTGGACAGCCTCTAGATATGTGTTCTAACAGAAGACTGGACTGCCTCTAGTTCTAATAGAAGACTGGACAGCCTCTAGTTGTAATAGAAGACTGGACAGCCTCTTGTTCTGTGTTCTAACAGAAGACTGGACAGCCTCTAGATATGTGTTCTAACAGAAGACTGGACAGCCTCTAGTTCTAATAGATGACTGGACAGCCTCTAGTTATGTGTTCTAACAGAAGACTGGACAGCCTCTAGATATGTGTTCTAACAGAAGACTGGACTGCCTCTAGTTCTAATAGAAGACTGGACAGCCTCTAGTTGTAATAGAAGACTGGACAGCCTCTTGTTCTGTGTTCTAACAGAAGACTGGACAGCCTCTAGATATGTGTTCTAACAGAAGACTGGACAGCCTCTAGTTCTAATAGATGACTGGACAGACTGTAGTTATGTGTTCTAACAGAAGACTGGACAGCCTCTAGATATGTGTTCTAACAGAAGACTGGACAGCCTCTAGTTCTAATAGAAGACTGGACAGCCTCTAGTTCTAATAGAAGACTGGACAGCCTCTAGTTCTATGTTCTAACAGAAGACTGGACAGCCTCTAGTTCTATGTTCTAACAGAAGACTAGACATCCTCTAGTTCTATGTTCTAACAGAAGACTGGACAGCCTCTAGTTATGTGTTCTAATAGAAGACTGGACATCCTCCAGTTCTGTGTTCTAATAGAAGACTAGACAGCCTCTAGTTATGTGTTCTAACAGAAGACTGGACAGCTTCTAGTTCTGTGTCCTAATAGAAGACTGGACATCCTCTAGTTCTGTGTTCTAACAGAAGACTGGACAGCCTCTAGTTCTGTGTTCTAACAGAAGACTGGACAGCCTCTAGATATGTGTTCTAACAGAAGACTGGACAGCCTCTAGTTCTAACAGAAGACTGGACAGCCTCTAGTTCTATGTTCTAACAGAAGACTGGACAGCCTCTAGATATGTGTTCTAATAGAAGACTGGACAGCCTCTAGTTTTAATAGATGACTGGACAGCCTCTAGTTATGTGTTCTAACAGAAGACTGGACAGCCTCTAGTTCTGTGTTCTAACAGAAGACTGGACATTCTCTAGATATGTGTTCTAACAAAAGACTGGACAGCCTCTAGTTCTAATAGAAGACTGGACAGCCTCTAGTTATGTGTTCTAACAGAAGACTGGACAGCCTCTAGTTCTAACAGAAGACTGGACAGTCTCTAGTTTTATGTTCTAACAGAAGACTAGACATCCTCTAGTTCTATGTTCTAACAGAAGACTAGACATCCTCTAGTTCTAACAGAAGACTGGGCAGCCTCTGTTATTGTAATTTATTCCCTTCTATCTGAAAAACAATAATAAGCCGTGCTCTTATCTCCAACAGCAGCGTTCCACCACTACAAGCCAAAACCAAGTCATTGCTTAATTTCTAGGATGTCTGTTTTTTTAAAGCCCGGCCTAAATAACGTCTCCTAGGTCAGGTTGGATGGGTTGCTGCCCAGCCAGGCGTAAATAATGTCTCCTAGGTCAGGTTGGATGGGTTGCTGCCCAGCCAGGCATAAATAACCCCTCTTGTTTGGAGTCAGGATGTTTAATAAGACACTTTTTATCGTCCAGCTAGCGTTGATGACCCCGTTTATATTTTGATCAACCTGTAATTGGGTAATCTTTCAGGAACTCTGACCCACTGGCTGAGCTCCAACACTAACATAACTTCCATAGCCATTCCTCCATGAAACAGGAATGTTCCTCTCTTCATAGCCTTTCCTCCATGAACCAGGGATGTTCCTCTCATCATAGCCTTTCCTCCATGAACCAGGGATGTTCCTCTCGTCATAGCCTTTCCTCCATGAACCAGGGATGTTCCTCTCGTCATAGCCTTTCCCCCATGAACCAGGGATGTTCCTCTCATCATAGCCTTTCCTCCATGAAACAGGGATGTTCCTCTCGTCATAGCCTTTCCTCCATGAACCAGGGATGTTCCTCTCGTCATAGCCTTTCCTCCATGAACCAGGGATGTTCCTCTCGTCATAGCCTTCCCTCCATGAACCACTGATGTTCCTCTCGTCATAACCTTTCCTCCATGAAACAGGGATGTTCTTCTCGTCATAGCCTTTCCTCCATGAACCACTAATGTTCCTCTCGTCATAACCTTTCCTCCATGAACCAGGGATGTTCCTCTCGTCATAATCTTTCCTCCATGAAACAGTGATGTTCCTCTCGTCATAACCTTTCCTCCATGAAACAGGGATGTTCCTCTCGTCATAGCCTTTCCTCCATGAAACAGGGATGTTCCTCTCGTCATAGCCTTTCCTCCATGAACCAGGGATTTTCCTCTTGTCATAGCCTTTCCCCCATGAACCACTGATGTTCCTAACATCATAGCCTTTCCTCCATGAACCAGGGATGTTCCTTTTCGTCATAGCCTTTCCTCCATGAACCAGGGATGTTCCTCTCGTCATAGCCTTTCCTCCATGAACCAGGGATGTTCCTCTCATCATAATCTTTCCTCCATGAAACAGGGATGTTCCTCTCTTCATAACCTTTCCTCCATGAAACAGGGATGTTCCTCTCGTCATAGCCTTTCCTCCATGAACCAGGGATGTTCCTCTTGTCATAGCCTTTCCTCCATGAACCAGGGATGTTCCTCTCGTCATAGCCTTCCCTCCATGAACCACTGATGTTCCTCTCGTCATAACCTTTCCTCCATGAAACAGGGATGTTCTTCTCGTCATAGCCTTTCCTCCATGAAACAGGGATATTCTTCTCGTCATAGCCTTTCCTCCATGAAACAGGGATGTTCCTCTCGTCATAGCCTTTCCCCCATGAACCAGGGATGTTCCTCTCGTCATAGCCTTTCCTCCATGAACCAGGGATGTTCCTCTCGTCATAGCCTTCCCTCCATGAACCACTGATGTTCCTCTCGTCATAACCTTTCCTCCATGAAACAGGGATGTTCTTCTCGTCATAGCCTTTCCTCCATGAACCACTAATGTTCCTCTCGTCATAACCTTTCCTCCATGAACCAGGGATGTTCCTCTCGTCATAGCCTTTCCTCCATGAAACAGTGATGTTCCTATCATCATAGCCTTTCCTCCATGAATCAGGGATGTTCCAGTCGTCATAGCCTTTCCCCCATGAACCAGGGATGTTCCTCTCGTTATAGCCTTTCCTCCATGAACCAGGGATGTTCCTCTCATCATAATCTTTCCTCCATGAAACAGGGATGTTCCTCTCTTCATAACCTTTCCTCCATGAAACAGGGATGTTCCTCTCTTCATAACCTTTCCTCCATGAAACAGGGATGTTCCTCTCTTCATAACCTTTCCTCCATTAATCAGGGATGTTCCTCTCGTCATAGCCTTTCCTCCATGAAACAGGGATGTTCCTCTCGTCATAGCCTTTCCTCCATGAACCAGGGATGTTCCTCTCGTCATAGCCTTTCCCCCATGAAACAGGGATGTTCTTCTCATCATAGCCTTTCCTCCATGAAACAGTGATGTTCCTATCATCATAGCCTTTCCTCCATGTAACAGGGATGTTCCTCTCGTCATAGCCTTTCCTCCATGTAACAGGGATGTTCCTCTTGTCATAGCCTTTCCTCCATGAACCAGGGATGTTCCTCTCGTCATAGCCTTTCCCCCATGAACCAGGGATGTTCCTCTCGTTATAGCCTTTCCCCCATGAACCAGGGATGTTCCTCTCATCATAGCCTTTCCCCCATGAACCAGGGATGTTCCTCTTGTCATAGCCTTTCCCCCATGAACCAGGGATGTTCCTCTCGTCATAGCCTTTCCCCCATGAACCAGGGATGTTCCTCTTGTCATAGCCTTTCCTCCATGAACCAGGGATGTTCCTCTCGTCATAGCCTTTCCTCCATGAAACAGGGATGTTCCTGTCGTCATAGCCTTTCCTCCATGAAACAGGGATGTTCCTCCCGTCATAGCCTTTCCTCCATGAACCACTGATGTTCCTCTCGTCATAGCCTTTCCTCCATGAAACAGGGATGTTCTTCTTGTCATAGCCTTTCCCCCATGAACCAGGGATGTTCCTCTCGTCATAGCCTTTCCTCCATGAAACAGGGATGTTCCTGTCGTCATAGCCTTTCCTCCATGAAACAGGGATGTTCCTCCCGTCATAGCCTTTCCTCCATGAACCACTGATGTTCCTCTCGTCATAGCCTTTCCTCCATGAAACAGGGATGTTCTTCTTGTCATAGCCTTTCCTCCATGAACCAGGGATGTTCCTGTCGTCATAGCCTTTCCTCCATGAACCACTGATGTTCCTCTCGTCATAGCCTTTCCTCCATGAAACAGGGATGTTCTTCTTGTCATAGCCTTTCCTCCATGAACCAGGGATGTTCCTGTCGTCATAACCTTTCCCCCATGAAACAGGGATGTTCTTCTTGTCATAGCCTTTCCTCCATGAAACAGGGATGTTCCTGTCGTCATAGCCTTTCCCCCTGATGAAGTGAACCACTGATGTGAACGTTTAAAAGGAGAACTCAAGTTCAAGTTCACGTTTGTTTATTAGTCATTCTCACTTGATTAACATGTAGTACAGTGCAACGAATTGCTGACTTACAGATTCACCACTCTACAATTTTTTTTATTTTTTATTTATTTAAACTTTATTTAACTATGCAATGCAATAACAACAGGAAAGTAATTAAGTGAATAAAATCTCAACGAATAGAAAATAGGATAAAAAAGTAGCAACAGCATCAGGAATGTTTTGATCAAACAAAGCATAAATTAACAGTAAAACACACCAAACGAAGCAAAGTGGAGTGGAAGCCTATAAGACACTCTCCCTACTCTTTCTATCGTTCACCTGTCAGTGGTCACTAGGGACAGGGATGAGAGAGAGGAAGCTATAAAGGACTGTTGGGACACAGCAACGGTGTCATTTATGCATTTACGACTCTGAAGCATCATGACCATACCTCCTCTGCTAGGTTCAGGGACTGAGACTCTTGTTCTGTCAAAGAGTTTGTATTTTCTTCTGGCAGAGCGGTCAGGGACTGAGGCCCTTGTTCTGTCAAAGAGTTTGTATTTTCTTCTGGCAGAGCGGTCAGGGACTGAGGCCCTTGTTCTGTCAAAGAGTTTGTATTTTCTTCTGGCAGAGCGGTCAGGGACTGAGGCCCTTGTTCTGTCAAAGAGTTTGTGTTTTCTTCTGGCAGAGCGGTCAAATCACAGTTGTTTTTTGTTGTTGTTGCAGTTTTCGCCCATCCTCTTCGGAGGACAAGATACACTTTGTTTTCACAGCTTTTTCTTTTGTTTTTACATTCTACACACATTTTACATATATAACTTTTTCTTTCTTTCTTACTTTAAAGTAGTTACATAGCAAGAATAAAGTAATTTGCTATTTTGATATACATTACATCTGGATAGATAGTAATTATACATCGTGTAAATATTAAAGATCATGAGCTTTTAACCCCACCCCTCAGCTACTCTCAGTCCATCCAACCAATCACCTTAACCCCACCCCTCAGCTACTCTCAGTCCATCCCACCTTAACCCCACCCCTCAGCTACTCTCAGTCCATCCCACCTGTCACCTTAACCCCACCCCTCAGCTACTCTCAGTCCATCTAGCCAATCACCTTAACCCCACCCCTCAGCTACTCTCAGTCCACCCAACCAATCACCTTAACCCCACCCCTCAGCTACTCTCAGTCCATCCCACCTTAACCCCACCCCTCAGCTACTCTCAGTCCATCCCACCTTAACCCCAGCCCTCAGCTACTCTCAGTCCATCCCACCTATCACCTCAACCCCACCCCTCAGCTACTCTCAGTCCATCCCACCTTAACCCCAGCCCTCAGCTACTCTCAGTCCATCCCACCTATCACCTTAACCCCACCCCTCAGCTACTCTCAGTCCATCCCACCTTAACCCCACCCCTCAGCTACTCTCAGTCCATCCCACCTATCACCTTAACCCCACCCCTCAGCTACTCTCAGTCCATCCCACCTTAACCCCACCCCTCAGCTACTCTCAGTCCATCCCACCTATCACCTTAACCCCAACCCTCAGCTACTCTCAGTCCATCCCACCTATCACCTTAACCCCACCCTTCAGCTACTCTCAGTCCATCCCACCTATCACCTTAACCCCACTACTCTGGTGTCTGTCTGTCTGTCTGTCTGTCTGTCTGTCTGTCTGTCTGTCTGTCTGTCTGTCTGTCTGTCTGTGTGCCAAGCCTTTGTACAGTTCTCTGTGGATGTTATTACATCATAGAGTAGAGGACAGCCTAATGGAAACAGGATGTTATTACATCATAGAGTAGAAGACAGCCTAATGGAAACAGGATGTTATTACATCATAGAGTAGAGGACAGCCTAATGGAATCGGGATGTTATTACATCATAGAGTAGAGGACAGCCTAATGGAATCAGGATGTTATTACATCATAGAGTAGAGAACAGCCTAATGGAAACAGGATGTTATTACATCATAGAGTAGAGAACAGCCTAATGGAAACAGGATGTTATTACATCATAGAGTAGAGAACAGCCTAATGGAAACAGGATGTTATTACATCATAGAGTAGAGGACAGCCTAATGGAAACAGGATGTAGTGATCCATTTTGGAACCATTTGGTTACAGTGTTCGTGTTTCCTGATCCCATACATCTGCTGATTTGGATCTTTGCTGTCATTTTGACCAATGACATCAAGACGTTCCAGTCAGGAGACCAGTCAACTCTCTCACAGATGAACCCTTTGTTCAATGACTCTGTGGCTGTTCATTTGATGAGGGGACTTTGTCTTCTTACTCACAACTTTGTTGCCCTGGGGACGTGACAGTAAAAGAAACAGATCACTCTAATGTGATTAAAGGTATTAGCACCAACAGCAGCAGCCAAATGACTAGGGCCGAAGGGTAACCACAGATAGACAGCACCTATAGAGTCAGACCACTGTTGGGAAAGAAAACAAATGGACGGACGGAGGGAGGGACGGACAGATAGACCACTGTTGGGAAAGAAAACACAACACCCAGACATCCCCAATAACCTGAACACCAGCTAGCTTGCTAGTTAGCTAGCGCTCCAGTCTGAAAAGGCCAAACCGTAGCAGACCACCTGGTTGAATAGTAAGACAATACTGTGTTAGGTAAAGGAACAGATTGGTTTTACTGTAAACGATGATGCTTAACATACGGGAAGCAAAAACGTTAGAGGTCTGTCAACATATATTCAGGACCATGGACTTAGCCTGGATGACACCAGGATGAGTCTGTCTACATTTATTCAGGACCATGGAATTAGCCTGGATGACACCAGGATGAGTCTGTCTACATATATTCAGGAACATGGACTTAGCCTGGATGACACCAGGATGAGTCTGTCTACATTTATTCAGGACCATGGAATTAGCCTGGATGACACCAGGATGAGTCTGTCTACATATATTCAGGACCATGGACTTAGCCTGGATGACACCAGGATGAGTCTGTCTACATATATTCAGGACCATGGACTTACCCTGGATGACACCAGGATGAGTCTGTCTACATATCTTCAGGACCATGGACTTAGCCTGGATGACACCAGGATGAGTCTGTCAACATATATTCAGGACCATGGAATTAGCCTGGATGACACCAGGATGAGTCTGTCAACATATATTCAGGACCATGGAATTAGCCTGGATGACACCAGGATGAGTCTGTCAACATATATTCAGGACCATGGAATTAGCCTGGATGACACCAGGATGAGTCTGTCAACATATATTCAGGACCATGGACTTAGCCTGGATGACACCAGGATGAGTCTGTCAACATATATTCAGGACCATGGAATTAGCCTGGATGACACCAGGATGAGTTTGTCAACATATATTCAGGACCATGGAATTAGCCTGGATGACACCAGGATGAGTCTGTCTACATATATTCAGGACCATGGAATTAGCCTGGATGACACCAGGATGAGTCTGTCAACATATATTCAGGACCATGGAGTCTGTCTACGTATATTGTTAATTTAGCTGGTGTTGTTAGTTTAGCTGGTGGTGTTGTTAGTTTAGATGGTGTTATTAGTTTAGATGGTGTTATTAGTTTAGCTGGTGGTGTTGTTAGTTTAGATGGTGTTGTTAGTTTAGATGGTGTTGTTAGTTTAGATGGTGTTATTAGTTTAGATGGTGTTGTTAGTTTAGATGGTGTTGTTAGTTTAGATGGTGTTGTTAGTTTAGCTGGTGTTGTTAGTTTAGATGGTGTTGTTAGTTTAGCTGCTGTTGTTAGTTTAGCTGCTGTTGTTAGTTTAGATGGTGTTGTTAGTTTAGCTGGTGTTGTTAGTTTAGATGGTGTTGTTAGTTTAGCTGGTGTTGTTAGTTTAGCTTTTGGTGTTAGTTTAGCTGGTGTTGTTAGTTTGGCTGGTGGTGTTAGTTTAGCTGGTGGTGTTGTTAGTTTAGCTGGTGGTGTTAGTTTAGCTGGTGTTGTTAGTTTAGCTGTTGGTGTTAGTTTAGCTGGTGTTGATAGTTTAGCTGCTGGTGTTAGTTTGGCTGGTGGTGTTAGTTTAGCTGGTGGTGTTAGTTTGGCTGGTGGTGTTAGTTTAGCTGGTGGTGTTAGTTTAGCTGGTGGTGTTAGTTTGGCTGGTGGTGTTAGTTTACATGGTGTTGTTAGTTTAGCTTCTGGTGTTAGTTTAGCTGGTGGTGTTAGTTTAGCAAGTGGTGTTAGTTTAGCTGATGGTGTGAGTTTAGCCGGTGGTGTTAGTTTAGTTGGTGGTGTTCGTTTATCTGGTGTTGTTAATTTATCTGGTGGTGTTAGTTTAGCTGGAGTAGTTTAGCTGGTGGTGTTAGTTCAGCTGGAGTAGTTTAGCTGGTGGTGTTAGTTTAGTTGGTGGTGTTAGTTTAGCTGCTGGTGTTAGTTTAGCTGGTGTTAGTTTAGCTGGTGGTGTTGTTAGTTTAGCTGCTGGTGTTAGTTTAGCTGGTGGTGTTATTAGTTTAGCTGGAGGTGTTAGTTTAGTTGGTGGTGTTAGTTTAGCTGGTGTAATTTAGCTGGTGGTGTTAGTTTAGCTGATGGTGTTAGTTTAGCTGGTGTAATTTAGCTGGTGGTGTTAGTTTAGCTGGTGGTGATAGTTTAGCTGGTGTAGTTTAGCTGGTGGTGTTAGTTTAGCTGGTGGTGTTATTAGTTTTGCTGGTGGTGTTAGTTTAGTTGGTGTAGTTTAGCTTGTGGTGTTAGTTTAGCTGGTGGTGTTAGTTTAGCTGCTGGTGTTAGTTTAGCTGGTGGTGCAGTTTAGCTGGTGGTGTTAGTTTAGCTGGTGTTGTTATTTTAGCTGGTGTTGTTTTTTTAGCTGGTGGTGTTAGTTCAGCTGGTGGTGTTAGTTTAGCTGTTGGTGTTAGTTTAGCTGGTGTTGTTTGTTTAGCTGGTGTAGTTTACCTGGTGTTGTTAGTTTAGCTGGTGTAGTTTACCTGGTGTTGTTTGTTTAGCTGGTGTAGTTTACCTGGTGTTGTTTGTTTAGCTGGTATAGTTTACCTGGTGTTGTTTGTTTAGCTGGTGTAGTTTACCTGGTGTTGTTTGTTTAGCTGGTGTAGTTTACCTGGTGTTGTTTGTTTAGCTGGTGTAGTTTACCTGGTGTTGTTTGTTTAGCTGGTGTAGTTTACCTGGTGGTTGTTTAGCTGGTGGTGTTAGTTTAGCTGGTGTTAGTTTACCTGGTGTTGTTAGTTTAGCTGGTGTAGTTTACCTGGTGTTGTTTGTTTAGCTGGTGTAGTTTACCTGGTGTTGTTTGTTTAGCTGGTGTAGTTTACCTGATGTTGTTTGTTTAGCTGGTGTAGTTTACCTGGTGTTGTTTGTTTAGCTGGTGTAGTTTACCTGGTGTTGTTTGTTTAGCTGGTGTAGTTTACCTGGTGTTGTTTGTTTAGCTGGTGTAGTTTACCTGGTGTTGTTTGTTTAGCTGGTGTAGTTTACCTGTTGTTGTTAGTTTAGCTGGTGTAGTTTACCTGGTGTTGTTTGTTTAGCTGGTGTAGTTTACCTGGTGGTTGTTTAGCTGCTGGTGTTAGTTTAGTTGGTGGTTGTTTAGCTGGTGGTGTTAGTTTAGCTGGTGTAGTTTACCTGGTGTTGTTTGTTTAGCTGGTGTAGTTTACCTGGTGTTGTTAGTTTAGCTGCTGTAGTTTACCTGGTGTTGTTTGTTTAGCTGGTGTAGTTTACCTGGTGTTGTTAGTTTAGCTGGTGTTGTTAGTTTAGATGGTGTTGTTAGTTTAGATGGTGTCGTTAGTTTAGATGGTGTTGTTAGTTTAGATGGTGTCGTTAGTTTAGATGGTGTTGTTAGTTTAGCTGCTGTTGTTAGTTTAGCTGCTGTTGTTAGTTTAGATGGTGTTGTTAGTTTAGCTGGTGTTGTTAGTTTAGATGGTGTTGTTAGTTTAGCTGGTGTTGTTAGTTTAGCTTTTGGTGTTAGTTTAGCTGGTGTTGTTAGTTTGGCTGGTGGTGTTAGTTTAGCTGGTGGTGTTGTTAGTTTAGCTGGTGGTGTTAGTTTAGCTGGTGTTGTTAGTTTAGCTGCTGGTGTTAGTTTAGCTGGTGTTGTTAGTTTAGCTGCTGGTGTTAGTTTGGCTGGTGGTGTTAGTTTAGCTGGTGGTGTTAGTTTAGCTGGTGGTGTTAGTTTGGCTGGTGGTGTTAGTTTACATGGTGTTGTTAGTTTAGCTTCTGGTGTTAGTTTAGCTGGTGGTGTTAGTTTAGCAAGTGGTGTTAGTTTAGCTGATGGTGTGAGTTTAGCCGGTGGTGTTAGTTTAGTTGGTGGTGTTCGTTTATCTGGTGTTGTTAATTTATCTGGTGGTGTTAGTTTAGCTGGAGTAGTTTAGCTGGTGGTGTTAGTTCAGCTGGAGTAGTTTAGCTGGTGGTGTTAGTTTAGTTGGTGGTGTTAGTTTAGCTGCTGGTGTTAGTTTAGCTGGTGTTAGTTTAGCTGGTGGTGTTGTTAGTTTAGCTGCTGGTGTTAGTTTAGCTGGTGGTGTTATTAGTTTAGCTGGAGGTGTTAGTTTAGTTGGTGGTGTTAGTTTAGCTGGTGTAATTTAGCTGGTGGTGTTAGTTTAGCTGATGGTGTTAGTTTAGCTGGTGTAATTTAGCTGGTGGTGTTAGTTTAGCTGGTGGTGATAGTTTAGCTGGTGTAGTTTAGCTGGTGGTGTTAGTTTAGCTGGTGGTGTTATTAGTTTTGCTGGTGGTGTTAGTTTAGTTGGTGTAGTTTAGCTTGTGGTGTTAGTTTAGCTGGTGGTGTTAGTTTAGCTGCTGGTGTTAGTTTAGCTGGTGGTGCAGTTTAGCTGGTGGTGTTAGTTTAGCTGGTGTTGTTATTTTAGCTGGTGTTGTTTTTTTAGCTGGTGGTGTTAGTTCAGCTGGTGGTGTTAGTTTAGCTGTTGGTGTTAGTTTAGCTGGTGTTGTTTGTTTAGCTGGTGTAGTTTACCTGGTGTTGTTTGTTTAGCTGGTGTAGTTTACCTGGTGTTGTTTGTTTAGCTGGTGTAGTTTACCTGGTGGTTGTTTAGCTGGTGGTGTTAGTTTAGCTGGTGTTAGTTTACCTGGTGTTGTTAGTTTAGCTGGTGTAGTTTACCTGGTGTTGTTTGTTTAGCTGGTGTAGTTTACCTGGTGTTGTTTGTTTAGCTGGTGTAGTTTACCTGATGTTGTTTGTTTAGCTGGTGTAGTTTACCTGGTGTTGTTTGTTTAGCTGGTGTAGTTTACCTGGTGTTGTTTGTTTAGCTGGTGTAGTTTACCTGGTGTTGTTTGTTTAGCTGGTGTAGTTTACCTGGTGTTGTTTGTTTAGCTGGTGTAGTTTACCTGTTGTTGTTTGTTTAGCTGGTGTAGTTTACCTGGTGTTGTTTGTTTAGCTGGTGTAGTTTACCTGGTGGTTGTTTAGCTGCTGGTGTTAGTTTAGTTGGTGGTTGTTTAGCTGGTGGTGTTAGTTTAGCTGGTGTAGTTTACCTGGTGTTGTTTGTTTAGCTGGTGTAGTTTACCTGGTGTTGTTAGTTTAGCTGGTGTAGTTTACCTGGTGTTGTTTGTTTAGCTGGTGTAGTTTACCTGGTGTTTGTAGTTTAGCTGGTGTTGTTAGTTTAGATGGTGTTGTTAGTTTAGATGGTGTCGTTAGTTTAGATGGTGTTGTTAGTTTAGATGGTGTCGTTAGTTTAGATGGTGTTGTTAGTTTAGCTGCTGTTGTTAGTTTAGCTGCTGTTGTTAGTTTAGATGGTGTTGTTAGTTTAGCTGGTGTTGTTAGTTTAGCTTTTGGTGTTAGTTTAGCTGGTGTTGTTAGTTTAGCTTTTGGTGTTAGTTTAGCTGGTGTTGTTAGTTTGGCTGGTGGTGTTAGTTTAGCTGGTGGTGTTGTTAGTTTAGCTGGTGGTGTTAGTTTAGCTGGTGTTGTTAGTTTAGCTGCTGGTGTTAGTTTAGCTGGTGTTGTTAGTTTAGCTGCTGGTGTTAGTTTGGCTGGTGGTGTTAGTTTAGCTGGTGGTGTTAGTTTAGCTGGTGGTGTTAGTTTGGCTGGTGGTGTTAGTTTACATGGTGTTGTTAGTTTAGCTTCTGGTGTTAGTTTAGCTGGTGGTGTTAGTTTAGCAAGTGGTGTTAGTTTAGCTGATGGTGTGAGTTTAGCCGGTGGTGTTAGTTTAGTTGGTGGTGTTCGTTTATCTGGTGTTGTTAATTTATCTGGTGGTGTTAGTTTAGCTGGAGTAGTTTAGCTGGTGGTGTTAGTTCAGCTGGAGTAGTTTAGCTGGTGGTGTTAGTTTAGTTGGTGGTGTTAGTTTAGCTGCTGGTGTTAGTTTAGCTGGTGTTAGTTTAGCTGGTGGTGTTGTTAGTTTAGCTGCTGGTGTTAGTTTAGCTGGTGGTGTTATTAGTTTAGCTGGAGGTGTTAGTTTAGTTGGTGGTGTTAGTTTAGCTGGTGTAATTTAGCTGGTGGTGTTAGTTTAGCTGATGGTGTTAGTTTAGCTGGTGTAATTTAGCTGGTGGTGTTAGTTTAGCTGGTGGTGATAGTTTAGCTGGTGTAGTTTAGCTGGTGGTGTTAGTTTAGCTGGTGGTGTTATTAGTTTTGCTGGTGGTGTTAGTTTAGTTGGTGTAGTTTAGCTTGTGGTGTTAGTTTAGCTGGTGGTGTTAGTTTAGCTGGTGTTGTTATTTTAGCTGGTGTTGTTTTTTTAGCTGGTGGTGTTAGTTCAGCTGGTGGTGTTAGTTTAGCTGTTGGTGTTAGTTTAGCTGGATTTGTTTGTTTAGCTGGTGTAGTTTACCTGGTGTTGTTAGTTTAGCTGGTGTAGTTTACCTGGTGTTGTTTGTTTAGCTGGTGTAGTTTACCTGGTGTTGTTTGTTTAGCTGGTGTAGTTTACCTGGTGTTGTTTGTTTAGCTGGTGTAGTTTACCTGGTGTTGTTTGTTTAGCTGGTGTAGTTTACCTGGTGTTGTTTGTTTAGCTGGTGTAGTTTACCTGGTGGTTGTTTAGCTGGTGGTGTTAGTTTAGCTGGTGTTAGTTTACCTGGTGTTGTTAGTTTAGCTGGTGTAGTTTACCTGGTGTTGTTTGTTTAGCTGGTGTAGTTTACCTGGTGTTGTTTGTTTAGCTGGTGTAGTTTACCTGATGTTGTTTGTTTAGCTGGTGTAGTTTACCTGGTGTTGTTTGTTTAGCTGGTGTAGTTTACCTGGTGTTGTTTGTTTAGCTGGTGTAGTTTACCTGGTGTTGTTTGTTTAGCTGGTGTAGTTTACCTGTTGTTGTTTGTTTAGCTGGTGTAGTTTACCTGGTGTTGTTTGTTTAGCTGGTGTAGTTTACCTGGTGGTTGTTTAGCTGCTGGTGTTAGTTTAGTTGGTGGTTGTTTAGCTGGTGGTGTTAGTTTAGCTGGTGTAGTTTACCTGGTGTTGTTTGTTTAGCTGGTGTAGTTTACCTGGTGTTGTTAGTTTAGCTGGTGTAGTTTACCTGGTGTTGTTTGTTTAGCTGGTGTAGTTTACCTGGTGTTGTTAGTTTAGCTGGTGTTAGTTTAGCCAGAGTTGTTTATTCTCTATTGTTCGTAAGGGGGAGCTTCATAGTCCCCAGCTGAAGTCTTAGGTTGCGTCCTAAATGGCACCCTTTTGAGTGCATGGTCTTTGACCTGGGTCTGTAGAGGACGTACCCATAGTGATGATGCTAAACTTCAGGTACTGATAGAGAGAGGCACAAGAGAGTCAAATTGCAGTATAAATATGAACAGTACTCTGGGGGTGAAAGGTGGTCTGAACAAACAGGATCAATTATATACCCTAGACAGGGTTTCAAACAAACATTGAGAAAGAGGTTGTGACACATGAGAAACTAGTGACTATCTTTAGCTAAGTCCCTCATGGAATAGGAGTTCACGGAACTTGATCGTAGCGCACAACCTGTCAACATGCCTCTGAAAATGGAAAGGTCAGAGTTCCTCGTCAACGTCATGGAAATGGCTGACCAAAAGGTTGTACAACACTGTGACCAAGGCTCTCCCGTTAATCAGACAGAATGGACAGATACTACAAAGACAACAAATCTACTACACAAACAGGAAATGTGGAAAGTAGTGGTGGGAAATAGGGAGAGACAGAGAGAGAGTTACAGAGAGACTCTGACTGTCAAATTGTTTGTGTTAGGGCCCCCTTAAGATTGTTCTGAGGATTGTCCTGAGAATACACACAGGGAGGGATGGCAAAATAGAGGGTAGTGACCAGAACTAACTTCTCCCAGAGACTAGAACTAACCTCTCCCAGAGACTAGAACTAACCTCTCCCAGAGACTAGAACTAACCTCTCCCAGAGACTAGAACTAACCTCTCTCAGAGACTAGAACTAACATCTCTCAGAGTCTAGATCTAACCTCTCCCAGAGACTAGAACTAACCTCTCCCAGAGACTAGATATGATCTCTCCCAGAGACTAGAACTAACCTCTCTCAGAGACTAGAACTAACCTCTCTCAGAGTCTAGATCTAACCTCTCCCAGAGACTAGAACTAACCTCTCCCAGAGACTAGATATGATCTCTCCCAGAGACTAGAACTAACCTCTCCCAGTCTAAATCTGACCTCTCCCAGAGACTAGAACTAACCTCACCCATAGACTAGAACTAACCTCTACCAGAGACTAGATCTAACCTCTCCCAGAGACTAGAACTAACCTCTCCCAGAGACTAGAACTAACCTCTCCCAGAGATTCGAACTAAACTCTCCCAGAGACTAGAACTAACCTCTCCCAGAGACTAGAACTAACCTCTCCCAGAGTCTAGATCTAACCTCTCCCAGAGATTAGAACTAACCTCTCCCAGTGTCTAAATCTAACCTCCCCCAGAGTCTAGATCTAACCCCTCCCAGAGGCTAGAATTAACCTCTTCCAGAGACTAGATCTAACCTCTCACAGAGACTAGAACTAACATCTCCCAGAGACTAGAACTAACCTCTCACAGAGACTAGATCTATGCTCTCCCAGAGACTAGACCTAACCTCTCCCAGAGACTAGAACCAGCCTCTCCCAGAGACTAGATCTAACCTCTCCCAGAGACTAGATCTAACCTCTCCCAGAGACTAGAACCAGCCTCTCCCAGAGACTAGATCTAACCTCTCCCAGAGACTAGAACTAACCTCTCCCATAGTCTAGATCTAACCTCTCCCAGAGATTAGAACTAACCTCCCCCAGTGTCTAAATCTAACCTCTCCCAGAGACTAGAACTAACCTCCCCCAGAGTCTAGATCTAACCCCTCTCAGAGGCTAGAATTAACCTCTCCCAGAGACTAGATCTAACCTCTCCCAGAGTCTAAATCTGACCTCTCCCAGAGACTAGAACTAACCTCTCCCATAGACTAGAACTAACCTCTCCCAGAGACTAGATCTAACCTCTCCCAGATACTAGAACTAACCTCTCCCAGAGACTAGAACTAACCTCTCCCAGAGATTAGAACTAACCTCTCCCAGAGACTAGAACTAACCTCTCCCAGAGACTAGAACTAACCTCTCCCAGTGTCTAAATCTAACCTCCTTCAGAGTCTAGATCTAACCCCTCCCAGAGGCTAGAATTAACCTCTCCCAGAGACTAGATCTAACCTCTCCCAGAGACTAGAACTAACCTCTCCCAGAGTCTAGATCTAACCTCTCCCAGAGATTAGAACTAACCTCCCCCAGTGTCTAAATCTAACCTCTCCCAGAGATTAGAACTAACCTCCCCCAGTGTCTAAATCTAACCTCTCCCAGAGACTAGAACTAACCTCCCCCAGAGTCTAGATCTAACCCCTCTCAGAGGCTAGAATTAACCTCTCCCAGAGACTAGATCTAACCTCTCCCAGAGTCTAAATCTGACCTCTCCCAGAGACTAGAACTAACCTCTCCCATAGACTAGAATTAACCTCTCCCAGAGACTAGATCTAACCTCTCCCAGAGACTAGAACTAACCTCTCCCAGAGACTAGAACTAACCTCTCCCAGAGATTAGAACTAACCTCTCCCAGAGACTAGAACTAACCTCTCCCAGAGACTAGAACTAACCTCTCCCAGTGTCTAAATCTAACCTCCTTCAGAGTCTAGATCTAACCCCTCCCAGAGGCTAGAATTAACCTCTCCCAGAGACTAGATCTAACCTCTCCCAGAGACTAGAACTAACCTCTCCCAGAGTCTAGATCTAACCTCTCCCAGAGATTAGAACTAACCTCCCCCAGTGTCTAAATCTAACCTCTCCCAGAGACTAGAACTAACCTCCCCCAGAGTCTAGATCTAACCCCTCTCAGAGGCTAGAATTAACCTCTCCCAGAGACTAGATCTAACCTCTCCCAGAGTCTAAATCTGACCTCTCCCAGAGACTAGAACTAACCTCTCCCATAGACTAGAACTAACCTCTCCCAGAGACTAGATCTAACCTCTCCCAGAGAATAGAACTAACCTCTCCCAGAGACTAGAACTAACCTCTCCCAGAGATTAGAACTAACCTCTCCCAGAGACTAGAACTAACCTCTCCCAGAGACTAGAACTAACCTCTCCCAGTGTCTAAATCTAACCTCCTTCAGAGTCTAGATCTAACCCCTCCCAGAGGCTAGAATTAACCTCTCCCAGAGACTAGATCTAACCTCTCACAGAGACTAGAACTAACCTCTCCCAGAGACTAGAACTAACCTCTCCCAGAGATTCGAACTAAACTCTCCCAGAGACTAGAACTAACCTCTCCCAGAGACTAGAACTAACCTCTCCCAGAGTCTAGATCTAACCTCTCCCAGAGATTAGAACTAACCTCTCCCAGTGTCTAAATCTAACCTCCCCCAGAGTCTAGATCTAACCCCTCCCAGAGGCTAGAATTAACCTCTTCCAGAGACTAGATCTAACCTCTCACAGAGACTAGAACTAACAACTCCCAGAGACTAGAACTAACCTCTCACAGAGACTAGATCTATGCTCTCCCAGAGACTAGACCTAACCTCTCCCAGAGACAGATCTAAAATCTCCCAGAGACTAGAACTAACCTCTCCCAGAGACTAGAACTACCCTCTCCCAGAGACTAGATCTAAAATCTCCCAGAGACTAGAACAAACCTCTCCCAGAGACTAGATCTAACCTCTCCCAGAGACTAGAACCAGCCTCTCCCAGAGACTAGATCTAACCTCTCCCAGAGACTAGAACTAACCTCTCCCAGAGTCTAGATCTAACCTCTCCCAGAGATTAGAACTAACCTCCCCCAGTGTCTAAATCTAACCTCTCCCAGAGACTAGAACTAACCTCCCCCAGAGTCTAGATCTAACCCCTCTCAGAGGCTAGAATTAACCTCTCCCAGAGACTAGATCTAACCTCTCCCAGAGTCTAAATCTGACCTCTCCCAGAGACTAGAACTAACCTCTCCCATAGACTAGAACTAACCTCTCCCAGAGACTAGATCTAACCTCTCCCAGATACTAGAACTAACCTCTCCCAGAGACTAGAACTAACCTCTCCCAGAGATTAGAACTAACCTCTCCCAGAGACTAGAACTAACCTCTCCCAGAGACTAGAACTAACCTCTCCCAGTGTCTAAATCTAACCTCCTTCAGAGTCTAGATCTAACCCCTCCCAGAGGCTAGAATTAACCTCTCCCAGAGACTAGATCTAACCTCTCCCAGAGACTAGAACTAACCTCTCCCAGAGTCTAGATCTAACCTCTCCCAGAGATTAGAACTAACCTCCCCCAGTGTCTAAATCTAACCTCTCCCAGAGATTAGAACTAACCTCCCCCAGTGTCTAAATCTAACCTCTCCCAGAGACTAGAACTAACCTCCCCCAGAGTCTAGATCTAACCCCTCTCAGAGGCTAGAATTAACCTCTCCCAGAGACTAGATCTAACCTCTCCCAGAGTCTAAATCTGACCTCTCCCAGAGACTAGAACTAACCTCTCCCATAGACTAGAATTAACCTCTCCCAGAGACTAGATCTAACCTCTCCCAGAGACTAGAACTAACCTCTCCCAGAGACTAGAACTAACCTCTCCCAGAGATTAGAACTAACCTCTCCCAGAGACTAGAACTAACCTCTCCCAGAGACTAGAACTAACCTCTCCCAGTGTCTAAATCTAACCTCCTTCAGAGTCTAGATCTAACCCCTCCCAGAGGCTAGAATTAACCTCTCCCAGAGACTAGATCTAACCTCTCCCAGAGACTAGAACTAACCTCTCCCAGAGTCTAGATCTAACCTCTCCCAGAGATTAGAACTAACCTCCCCCAGTGTCTAAATCTAACCTCTCCCAGAGACTAGAACTAACCTCCCCCAGAGTCTAGATCTAACCCCTCTCAGAGGCTAGAATTAACCTCTCCCAGAGACTAGATCTAACCTCTCCCAGAGTCTAAATCTGACCTCTCCCAGAGACTAGAACTAACCTCTCCCATAGACTAGAACTAACCTCTCCCAGAGATTAGAACTAACCTCTCCCAGAGACTAGAACTAACCTCTCCCAGAGACTAGAACTAACCTCTCCCAGTGTCTAAATCTAACCTCCTTCAGAGTCTAGATCTAACCCCTCCCAGAGGCTAGAATTAACCTCTCCCAGAGACTAGATCTAACCTCTCCCAGAGTCTAAATCTGACCTCTCCCAGAGACTAGAACTAACCTCTCCCATAGACTAGAACTAACCTCTCCCAGAGACTAGATCTAACCTCTCCCAGAGAATAGAACTAACCTCTCCCAGAGACTAGAACTAACCTCTCCCAGAGACTAGAACTAACCTCTCCCAGTGTCTAAATCTAACCTCCTTCAGAGTCTAGATCTAACCCCTCTCAGAGGCTAGAATTAACCTCTCCCAGAGACTAGATCTAACCTCTCCCAGAGTCTAAATCTGACCTCTCCCAGAGACTAGAACTAACCTCTCCCATAGACTAGAACTAACCTCTCCCAGAGACTAGATCTAACCTCTCCCAGAGAATAGAACTAACCTCTCCCAGAGACTAGAACTAACCTCTCCCAGAGATTAGAACTAACCTCTCCCAGAGACTAGAACTAACCTCTCCCAGAGACTAGAACTAACCTCTCCCAGTGTCTAAATCTAACCTCCTTCAGAGTCTAGATCTAACCCCTCCCAGAGGCTAGAATTAACCTCTCCCAGAGACTAGATCTAACCTCTCACAGAGACTAGAACTAACCTCTCCCAGAGACTAGAACTAACCTCTCCCAGAGATTCGAACTAAACTCTCCCAGAGACTAGAACTAACCTCTCCCAGAGACTAGAACTAACCTCTCCCAGAGTCTAGATCTAACCTCTCCCAGAGATTAGAACTAACCTCTCCCAGTGTCTAAATCTAACCTCCCCCAGAGTCTAGATCTAACCCCTCCCAGAGGCTAGAATTAACCTCTTCCAGAGACTAGATCTAACCTCTCACAGAGACTAGAACTAACATCTCCCAGAGACTAGAACTAACCTCTCACAGAGACTAGATCTATGCTCTCCCAGAGACTAGACCTAACCTCTCCCAGAGACAGATCTAAAATCTCCCAGAGACTAGAACTAACCTCTCCCAGAGACTAGAACTACCCTCTCCCAGAGACTAGATCTAAAATCTCCCAGAGACTAGAACAAACCTCTCCCAGAGACTAGATCTAACCTCTCCCAGAGACTAGAACCAGCCTCTCCCAGAGACTAGATCTAACCTCTCCCAGAGACTAGAACTAACCTCTCCCAGAGTCTAGATCTAACCTCTCCCAGAGATTAGAACTAACCTCCCCCAGTGTCTAAATCTAACCTCTCCCAGAGACTAGAACTAACCTCCCCCAGAGTCTAGATCTAACCCCTCTCAGAGGCTAGAATTAACCTCTCCCAGAGACTAGATCTAACCTCTCCCAGAGTCTAAATCTGACCTCTCCCAGAGACTAGAACTAACCTCTCCCATAGACTAGAATTAACCTCTCCCAGAGACTAGATCTAACCTCCCCCAGTGTCTAAATCTAACCTCTCCCAGAGACTAGAACTAACCTCCCCCAGAGTCTAGATCTAACCCCTCTCAGAGGCTAGAATTAACCTCTCCCAGAGACTAGATCTAACCTCTCCCAGAGTCTAAATCTGACCTCTCCCAGAGACTAGAACTAACCTCTCCCATAGACTAGAACTAACCTCTCCCAGAGATTAGAACTAACCTCTCCCAGAGACTAGAACTAACCTCTCCCAGAGACTAGAACTAACCTCTCCCAGTGTCTAAATCTAACCTCCTTCAGAGTCTAGATCTAACCCCTCCCAGAGGCTAGAATTAACCTCTCCCAGAGACTAGATCTAACCTCTCCCAGAGTCTAAATCTGACCTCTCCCAGAGACTAGAACTAACCTCTCGCATAGACTAGAACTAACCTCTCCCAGAGACTAGATCTAACCTCTCCCAGAGAATAGAACTAACCTCTCCCAGAGACTAGAACTAACCTCTCCCAGAGACTAGAACTAACCTCTCCCAGTGTCTAAATCTAACCTCCTTCAGAGTCTAGATCTAACCCCTCTCAGAGGCTAGAATTAACCTCTCCCAGAGACTAGATCTAACCTCTCCCAGAGTCTAAATCTGACCTCTCCCAGAGACTAGAACTAACCTCTCCCATAGACTAGAACTAACCTCTCCCAGAGACTAGATCTAACCTCTCCCAGAGAATAGAACTAACCTCTCCCAGAGACTAGAACTAACCTCTCCCAGAGATTAGAACTAACCTCTCCCAGAGACTAGAACTAACCTCTCCCAGAGACTAGAACTAACCTCTCCCAGTGTCTAAATCTAACCTCCTTCAGAGTCTAGATCTAACCCCTCCCAGAGGCTAGAATTAACCTCTCCCAGAGACTAGATCTAACCTCTCACAGAGACTAGAACTAACCTCTCCCAGAGACTAGAACTAACCTCTCACAGAGACTAGATCTATGCTCTCCCAGAGACTAGAACTAACCTCTCCCAGAGACAGATCTAAAATCTCCCAGAGACTAGAACTAACCTCTCCCAGAGACTAGAACTAACCTCTCCCAGAGACTAGACCTAACCTCTCCCAGAGACTAGAACTAGCCTCTCCCAGAGACTAGATCTAACCTCTCCCAGAGACTAGAACTAACCTCTCCCAGAGTCTAGATCTAACCTCTCCCAGAGATTAGAACTAACCTCTCCCAGTGTCTAAATCTAACCTCTCCCAGAGACTAGAACTAACCTCCCCCAGAGTCTATATCTAACCCCTCCCAGAGGCTAGAATTAACCTCTCCCAGAGACTAGATCTAACCTCTCACAGAGACTAGAACTAACCTCTCCCAGAGACTAGAACTAACCTCTCCCAGTGTCTAAATCTAACCTCCTTCAGAGTCTAGATCTAACCCCTCCCAGAGGCTAGAATTAACCTCTCCCAGAGACTAGATCTAACCTCTCCCAGAGACTAGAACTAACCTCTCCCAGAGTCTAGATCTAACCTCTCCCAGAGATTAGAACTAACCTCCCCCAGTGTCTAAATCTAACCTCTCCCAGAGATTAGAACTAACCTCCCCCAGTGTCTAAATCTAACCTCTCCCAGAGACTAGAACTAACCTCCCCCAGAGTCTAGATCTAACCCCTCTCAGAGGCTAGAATTAACCTCTCCCAGAGACTAGATCTAACCTCTCCCAGAGTCTAAATCTGACCTCTCCCAGAGACTAGAACTAACCTCTCCCATAGACTAGAACTAACCTCTCCCAGAGACTAGATCTAACCTCTCCCAGAGACTAGAACTAACCTCTCCCAGAGACTAGAACTAACCTCTCCCAGAGATTAGAACTAACCTCTCCCAGAGACTAGAACTAACCTCTCCCAGAGACTAGAACTAACCTCTCCCAGTGTCTAAATCTAACCTCCTTCAGAGTCTAGATCTAACCCCTCCCATAGGCTAGAATTAACCTCTCCCAGAGACTAGATCTAACCTCTCCCAGAGACTAGAACTAACCTCTCCCAGAGTCTAGATCTAACCTCTCCCAGAGATTAGAACTAACCTCCCCCAGTGTCTAAATCTAACCTCTCCCAGAGACTAGAACTAACCTCCCCCAGAGTCAAGATCTAACCCCTCTCAGAGGCTAGAATTAACCTCTCCCAGAGACTAGATCTAACCTCTCCCAGAGTCTAAATCTGACCTCTCCCAGAGACTAGAACTAACCTCTCCCATAGACTAGAGCTAACCTCTCCCAGAGACTAGATCTAACCTCTCCCAGAGAATAGAACTAACCTCTCCCAGAGACTAGAACTAACCTCTCCCAGAGATTAGAACTAACCTCTTCCAGAGACTAGAACTAACCTCTCCCAGAGACTAGAACTAACCTCTCCCAGTGTCTAAATCTAACCTCCTTCAGAGTCTAGATCTAACCCCTCCCAGAGGCTAGAATTAACCTCTCCCAGAGACTAGATCTAATCTCTCACAGAGACTAGAACTAACCTCTCCCAGAGACTAGAACTAACCTCTCACAGAGACTAGATCTATGCTCTCCCAGAGACTAGAACTAACCTCTCCCAGAGACAGATCTAAAATCTCCCAGAGACTAGAACTAACCTCTCCCAGAGACTAGAACTAACCTCTCCCAGAGAATAGATCTAACCTCTCCCAGAGACTAGAACTAGCCTCTCCCAGAGACTAGATCTAACCTCTCCCAGAGACTAGAACTAACCTCTCCCAGAGTCTAGATCTAACCTCTCCCAGAGATTAGAACTAACCTCTCCCAGTGTCTAAATCTAACCTCTCCCAGAGACTAGAACTAACCTCCCCCAGAGTCTATATCTAACCCCTCCCAGAGGCTAGAATTAACCTCTCCCAGAGACTAGATCTAACCTCTCCCAGAAACTAGAACTAACCTCTCCCAGAGACTAGAACTAACCTCTCACAGAGACTAGATCTATCCTCTCCCAGAGACTATAACTAACCTCTCCCAGAGACTAGATCTAACCTCTCCCAGAGACTAGAACTAACATCTCCCAGAGACTAGATCTAAAATCTCCCAGAGACTAGAACTAACCTCTCCCAGAGACTAGATCTAAAATCTCCCAGAGACTAGATCTAACCTCTCCCAGAGACTAGAACTAGCCTCTCCCAGAGACTAGATCTAACCTCTCCCAGAGACTAGAACTAACCTCTCCCAGAGTCTAGATCTAACCTCTCCCAGAGATTAGAACTAACCTCTCCCAGTGTCTAAATCTAACCTCTCCCAGAGACTAGAACTAACCTCCCCCAGAGTCTATATCTAACCCCTCCCAGAGGCTAGAATTAACCTCTCCCAGAGACTAGATCTAACCTCTCCCAGAAACTAGAACTAACCTCTCCCAGAGACTAGAACTAACCTCTCACAGAGACTAGATCTATCCTCTCCCAGAGACTATAACTAACCTCTCCCAGAGACTAGATCTAACCTCTCCCAGAGACTAGAACTAACATCTCCCAGAGACTAGATCTAAAATCTCCCAGAGACTAGAACTAACCTCTCCCAGAGACTAGAACTAACCTCTCCCAGAAACTAGATCTAAAATCTCCCAGAGACTAGAACTAACCTCTCCCAGAGACTAGATCTAACCTCTCCCAGAGACTAGAACTAACCTCTCCCAGATACTAGATCTAACCTCTCCCAGAGACTAGATCTAACCTCTCCCAGAGATTAGAACCAACATCTCCCAGAGACGAGAACTAACCTCTCCCAGGATCTACATTTGACCTCTTCCAGAGACTAGAACTAACCTCTCCCAGAGTCTAAATCTGACCTCTCCCAGAGACTAGAACTAACTTGTCCCAGAGACTAGATCCAACCTCTCCCAGAGACTAGATCTAAACTCTCCCAGAGACTAGAACTAACCTCTCCCAGAGACTAGAACTAACCTCTCCCAGAGACTAGAACAAAGCTCTCCCAGAGACTAGATCTAAAATCTCCCAGAGACTAGAACTAACCTCTCCCAGAGACTAGAACTAAACTCTCCCAGAGACTAGATCTAAAATCTCCCAGAGACTAGAACTAACCTCTCCCAGAGACTAGATCTAACCTCTCCCATAGACTAGATCTAACCTCTCCCAGAGACTAGATCTAACCTCTCCCAGAGACTAGATCTAACCTCTCCCATAGACTAGATCTAACCTCTCCCAGAGACTAGATCTAACCTCTCCCAGAGACTAGATCTAACCTCTCCCAGAGACTAGAACTAATCTCACCTAGAGACTAGAACTAACCTCTCCCAGAGACTAGATCTAACCTCTCCCAGAGACTAGATCTAACCTCTCCCAGAGACTAGAACTAACCTCTCCCAGAGACTAGAACTAATCTCTCCTAGAGACTAGAACTAACCTCTCCCAGAGACTAGATCTAACCTCTCCCAGAGACTAGATCTAACCTCTCCCAGAGACTAGAACTAATCTCACCTAGAGACTAGAACTAACCTCTCCCAGAGACTAGATCTAACCTCTCCCAGAGACTAGATCTAACCTCTCCCAGTGTCTAAATCTAACCTCCTTCAGAGTCTAGATCTAACCCCTCCCAGAGGCTAGAATTAACCTCTCCCAGAGACTAGATCTAACCTCTCCCAGAGTCTAAATCTGACCTCTCCCAGAGACTAGAACTAACCTCTCCCATAGACTAGAACTAACCTCTCCCAGAGACTAGATCTAACCTCTCCCAGAGAATAGAACTAACCTCTCCCAGAGACTAGAACTAACCTCTCCCAGAGACTAGAACTAACCTCTCCCAGTGTCTAAATCTAACCTCCTTCAGAGTCTAGATCTAACCCCTCTCAGAGGCTAGAATTAACCTCTCCCAGAGACTAGATCTAACCTCTCCCAGAGTCTAAATCTGACCTCTCCCAGAGACTAGAACTAACCTCTCCCATAGACTAGAACTAACCTCTCCCAGAGACTAGATCTAACCTCTCCCAGAGAATAGAACTAACCTCTCCCAGAGACTAGAACTAACCTCTCCCAGAGATTAGAACTAACCTCTCCCAGAGACTAGAACTAACCTCTCCCAGAGACTAGAACTAACCTCTCCCAGTGTCTAAATCTAACCTCCTTCAGAGTCTAGATCTAACCCCTCCCAGAGGCTAGAATTAACCTCTCCCAGAGACTAGATCTAACCTCTCACAGAGACTAGAACTAACCTCTCCCAGAGACTAGAACTAACCTCTCCCAGAGATTCGAACTAAACTCTCCCAGAGACTAGAACTAACCTCTCCCAGAGACTAGAACTAACCTCTCCCAGAGTCTAGATCTAACCTCTCCCAGAGATTAGAACTAACCTCTCCCAGTGTCTAAATCTAACCTCCCCCAGAGTCTAGATCTAACCCCTCCCAGAGGCTAGAATTAACCTCTTCCAGAGACTAGATCTAACCTCTCACAGAGACTAGAACTAACATCTCCCAGAGACTAGAACTAACCTCTCACAGAGACTAGGAGACTAGACCTAACCTCTCCCAGAGACAGATCTAAAATCTCCCAGAGACTAGAACTAACCTCTCCCAGAGACTAGAACTACCCTCTCCCAGAGACTAGATCTAAAATCTCCCAGAGACTAGAACAAACCTCTCCCAGAGACTAGATCTAACCTCTCCCAGAGACTAGAACCAGCCTCTCCCAGAGACTAGATCTAACCTCTCCCAGAGACTAGAACTAACCTCTCCCAGAGTCTAGATCTAACCTCTCCCAGAGATTAGAACTAACCTCCCCCAGTGTCTAAATCTAACCTCTCCCAGAGACTAGAACTAACCTCCCCCAGAGTCTAGATCTAACCCCTCTCAGAGGCTAGAATTAACCTCTCCCAGAGACTAGATCTAACCTCTCCCAGAGTCTAAATCTGACCTCTCCCAGAGACTAGAACTAACCTCTCCCATAGACTAGAACTAACCTCTCCCAGAGACTAGATCTAACCTCTCCCAGATACTAGAACTAACCTCTCCCAGAGACTAGAACTAACCTCTCCCAGAGATTAGAACTAACTTCTCCCAGAGACTAGAACTAACCTCTCCCAGAGACTAGAACTAACCTCTCCCAGTGTCTAAATCTAACCTCCTTCAGAGTCTAGAATTAACCTCTCCCAGAGACTAGATCTAACCTCTCCCAGAGACTAGAACTAACCTCTCCCAGAGTCTAGATCTAACCTCTCCCAGAGATTAGAACTAACCTCCCCCAGTGTCTAAATCTAACCTCTCCCAGAGATTAGAACTAACCTCCCCCAGTGTCTAAATCTAACCTCTCCCAGAGACTAGAACTAACCTCCCCCAGAGTCTAGATCTAACCCCTCTCAGAGGCTAGAATTAACCTCTCCCAGAGACTAGATCTAACCTCTCCCAGAGTCTAAATCTGACCTCTCCCAGAGACTAGAACTAACCTCTCCCATAGACTAGAATTAACCTCTCCCAGAGACTAGATCTAACCTCTCCCAGAGACTAGAACTAACCTCTCCCAGAGACTAGAACTAACCTCTCCCAGAGATTAGAACTAACCTCTCCCAGAGACTAGAACTAACCTCTCCCAGAGACTAGAACTAACCTCTCCCAGTGTCTAAATCTAACCTCCTTCAGAGTCTAGATCTAACCCCTCCCAGAGGCTAGAATTAACCTCTCCCAGAGACTAGATCTAACCTCTCCCAGAGACTAGAACTAACCTCTCCCAGAGTCTAGATCTAACCTCTCCCAGAGATTAGAACTAACCTCCCCCAGTGTCTAAATCTAACCTCTCCCAGAGACTAGAACTAACCTCCCCCAGAGTCTAGATCTAACCCCTCTCAGAGGCTAGAATTAACCTCTCCCAGAGACTAGATCTAACCTCTCCCAGAGTCTAAATCTGACCTCTCCCAGAGACTAGAACTAACCTCTCCCATAGACTAGAACTAACCTCTCCCAGAGACTAGATCTAACCTCTCCCAGAGAATAGAACTAACCTCTCCCAGAGACTAGAACTAACCTCTCCCAGAGATTAGAACTAACCTCTCCCAGAGACTAGAACTAACCTCTCCCAGAGACTAGAACTAACCTCTCCCAGTGTCTAAATCTAACCTCCTTCAGAGTCTAGATCTAACCCCTCCCAGAGGCTAGAATTAACCTCTCCCAGAGACTAGATCTAACCTCTCACAGAGACTAGAACTAACCTCTCCCAGAGACTAGAACTAACCTCTCACAGAGACTAGATCTATGCTCTCCCAGAGACTAGAACTAACCTCTCCCAGAGACAGATCTAAAATCTCCCAGAGACTAGAACTAACCTCTCCCAGAGACTAGAACTAACCTCTCCCAGAGACTAGACCTAACCTCTCCCAGAGACTAGAACTAGCCTCTCCCAGAGACTAGATCTAACCTCTCCCAGAGACTAGAACTAACCTCTCCCAGAGTCTAGATCTAACCTCTCCCAGAGATTAGAACTAACCTCTCCCAGTGTCTAAATCTAACCTCTCCCAGAGACTAGAACTAACCTCCCCCAGAGTCTATATCTAACCCCTCCCAGAGGCTAGAATTAACCTCTCCCAGAGACTAGATCTAACCTCTCACAGAGACTAGAACTAACCTCTCCCAGAGACTAGAACTAACCTCTCCCAGTGTCTAAATCTAACCTCCTTCAGAGTCTAGATCTAACCCCTCCCAGAGGCTAGAATTAACCTCTCCCAGAGACTAGATCTAACCTCTCCCAGAGACTAGAACTAACCTCTCCCAGAGTCTAGATCTAACCTCTCCCAGAGATTAGAACTAACCTCCCCCAGTGTCTAAATCTAACCTCTCCCAGAGATTAGAACTAACCTCCCCCAGTGTCTAAATCTAACCTCTCCCAGAGACTAGAACTAACCTCCCCCAGAGTCTAGATCTAACCCCTCTCAGAGGCTAGAATTAACCTCTCCCAGAGACTAGATCTAACCTCTCCCAGAGTCTAAATCTGACCTCTCCCAGAGACTAGAACTAACCTCTCCCATAGACTAGAGCTAACCTCTCCCAGAGACTAGATCTAACCTCTCCCAGAGACTAGAACTAACCTCTCCCAGAGACTAGAACTAACCTCTCCCAGAGATTAGAACTAACCTCTCCCAGAGACTAGAACTAACCTCTCCCAGAGACTAGAACTAACCTCTCCCAGTGTCTAAATCTAACCTCCTTCAGAGTCTAGATCTAACCCCTCCCAGAGGCTAGAATTAACCTCTCCCAGAGACTAGATCTAACCTCTCCCAGAGACTAGAACTAACCTCTCCCAGAGTCTAGATCTAACCTCTCCCAGAGATTAGAACTAACCTCCCCCAGTGTCTAAATCTAACCTCTCCCAGAGACTAGAACTAACCTCCCCCAGAGTCAAGATCTAACCCCTCTCAGAGGCTAGAATTAACCTCTCCCAGAGACTAGATCTAACCTCTCCCAGAGTCTAAATCTGACCTCTCCCAGAGACTAGAACTAACCTCTCCCATAGACTAGAACTAACCTCTCCCAGAGACTAGATCTAACCTCTCCCAGAGAATAGAACTAACCTCTCCCAGAGACTAGAACTAACCTCTCCCAGAGATTAGAACTAACCTCTTCCAGAGACTAGAACTAACCTCTCCCAGAGACTAGAACTAACCTCTCCCAGTGTCTAACTCTAACCTCCTTCAGAGTCTAGATCTAACCCCTCCCAGAGGCTAGAATTAACCTCTCCCAGAGACTAGATCTAATCTCTCACAGAGACTAGAACTAACCTCTCCCAGAGACTAGAACTAACCTCTCACAGAGACTAGATCTATGCTCTCCCAGAGACTAGAACTAACCTCTCCCAGAGACAGATCTAAAATCTCCCAGAGACTAGAACTAACCTCTCCCAGAGACTAGAACTAACCTCTCCCAGAGACTAGATCTAACCTCTCCCAGAGACTAGAACTAGCCTCTCCCAGAGACTAGATCTAACCTCTCCCAGAGACTAGAACTAACCTCTCCCAGAGTCTAGATCTAACCTCTCCCAGAGATTAGAACTAACCTCTCCCAGTGTCTAAATCTAACCTCTCCCAGAGACTAGAACTAACCTCCCCCAGAGTCTATATCTAACCCCTCCCAGAGGCTAGAATTAACCTCTCCCAGAGACTAGATCTAACCTCTCCCAGAAACTAGAACTAACCTCTCCCAGAGACTAGAACTAACCTCTCACAGAGACTAGATCTATCCTCTCCCAGAGACTATAACTAACCTCTCCCAGAGACTAGATCTAACCTCTCCCAGAGACTAGAACTAACATCTCCCAGAGACTAGATCTAAAATCTCCCAGAGACTAGAACTAACCTCTCCCAGAGACTAGATCTAAAATCTCCCAGAGACTAGATCTAACCTCTCCCAGAGACTAGAACTAGCCTCTCCCAGAGACTAGATCTAACCTCTCCCAGAGACTAGAACTAACCTCTCCCAGAGTCTAGATCTAACCTCTCCCAGAGATTAGAACTAACCTCTCCCAGTGTCTAAATCTAACCTCTCCCAGAGACTAGAACTAACCTCCCCCAGAGTCTATATCTAACCCCTCCCAGAGGCTAGAATTAACCTCTCCCAGAGACTAGATCTAACCTCTCCCAGAAACTAGAACTAACCTCTCCCAGAGACTAGAACTAACCTCTCACAGAGACTAGATCTATCCTCTCCCAGAGACTATAACTAACCTCTCCCAGAGACTAGATCTAACCTCTCCCAGAGACTAGAACTAACATCTCCCAGAGACTAGATCTAAAATCTCCCAGAGACTAGAACTAACCTCTCCCAGAGACTAGAACTAACCTCTCCCAGAAACTAGATCTAAAATCTCCCAGAGACTAGAACTAACCTCTCCCAGAGACTAGATCTAACCTCTCCCAGAGACTAGAACTAACCTCTCCCAGATACTAGATCTAACCTCTCCCAGAGACTAGATCTAACCTCTCCCAGAGATTAGAACCAACATCTCCCAGAGACGAGAACTAACCTCTCCCAGGATCTACATTTGACCTCTTCCAGAGACTAGAACTAACCTCTCCCAGAGTCTAAATCTGACCTCTCCCAGAGACTAGAACTAACTTGTCCCAGAGACTAGATCCAACCTCTCCCAGAGACTAGATCTAAACTCTCCCAGAGACTAGAACTAACCTCTCCCAGAGACTAGAACTAACCTCTCCCAGAGACTAGAACAAAGCTCTCCCAGAGACTAGATCTAAAATCTCCCAGAGACTAGAACTAACCTCTCCCAGAGACTAGAACTAAACTCTCCCAGAGACTAGATCTAAAATCTCCCAGAGACTAGAACTAACCTCTCCCAGAGACTAGATCTAACCTCTCCCATAGACTAGATCTAACCTCTCCTAGAGACTAGATCTAACCTCTCCCAGAGACTAGATCTAACCTCTCCCATAGACTAGATCTAACCTCTCCCAGAGACTAGATCTAACCTCTCCCAGAGACTAGATCTAACCTCTCCCAGAGACTAGAACTAATCTCACCTAGAGACTAGAACTAACCTCTCCCAGAGACTAGATCTAACCTCTCCCAGAGACTAGATCTAACCTCTCCCAGAGACTAGAACTAACCTCTCCCAGAGACTAGAACTAATCTCTCCTAGAGACTAGAACTAACCTCTCCCAGAGACTAGATCTAACCTCTCCCAGAGACTAGATCTAACCTCTCCCAGAGAGTAGATCTAACCTCTCCAAGAGACTAGAACTAACCTCTCACAGAGACTAGAACTAACCTCTCCCAGAGACTAGATCTAACCTCTCCCAGAGACTAGATCTAACCTCTCCCAGAGACTAGATCTAACCTCTCCCAGAGACTAGATCTAAAATCTCCCAGAGACTAGAACTAACCTCTCCCAGAGACTAGATCTAACCTCTCCCATAGACTAGATCTAACCTCTCCCAGAGACTAGATCTAACCTCTCCCAGAGACTAGATCTAACCTCTCCCATAGACTAGATCTAACCTCTCCCAGAGACTAGATCTAACCTCTCCCAGAGACTAGATCTAACCTCTCCCAGAGACTAGATCTAACCTCTCCCAGAGACTAGAACTAACCTCTCCCAGAGACTAGATCTAACCTCTCCCAGAGACTAGATCTAACCTCTCCCAGAGACTAGAACTAATCTCTCCCAAGAAACTATTTTTAGGATGGGAATAATGTTTGTAAAGAAAAATACCAGAATCCCAAATAAGAACAGTTTTATAACTGAGTGTCATATAAATGCTACTAGCCAATGACATTTGGACTATAAAAGTATCATATAAACAATGTTGTCTTACTCAGGGTTTATTCTGCTTTAGGAAACAGACACTGACGACAGTTGACATAAATAAGAGAGTGGGAGAAAGTTAATATGGCCTGCGAACCACGGATGTTGTGCTGTTGAAGTTCGATCTTAAGCTTGTGAATTATGGAAGTATTGGAGGACACTGGAAACTGTTCTTCCTTCTGCTAGACTCTCCTATAAACATCATGCTAAACATCATCCTTCTGCTAGACTCTCCTATAAACATCATGCTAAACATCTTCCTTCTGCTAGACTCTCCTACAAACATCATGCTAAATATCATCCTTCTGCTAGACTCTCCTATAAACATCATGTAGAGAGCTTTCCTCTCACCCATGATCCCTCTCTCTCTCTCTCTCTTCTACCTCTCACCCATGATCCCCCTCTCTCTCTCCTCTACCTCTCACCCATGATCCCCCTCTCTCTCTCCTCTACCTCTCACCCATGACCCTCCTCTCTCTCTCCGCTACCTCTCACCCATGACCCCCCCTCTCTCTCCTCTACCTCTCACACATGACCCCCTCTCTCTTTCCTCTACCTCTCACTCATGATCCCTCTCTCTCTCTCCTCTACCTCTCACCCATGACCCCCCTCTCTCTCTCCTCTACCTCTCACCCATGACCCCCCCCTCTCTCTCTCCTCTACCTCTCACCCATGACCCCCCTCTCTCTCTCCTCTACCTCTCACCCATGACCCTCCTCTCTCTCTCCTCTACCTCTCAACCATGACCCCCCTCTCTCTCCTCTACCTCTCACCCATGACCCCCCTCTCTCTCTCTCCCCTACCTCTCACCCATGACCCCCCTCTCTCTACCTCTCACCCATGACTCCCCACTCTCTCTCCTCTACCTCTCACCCATGACCTCCCCCTCTCTCTCCTCTACCTCTCACCCATGACCCCCCTCTCTCTCTCCCCTACCTCTCACCCATGACCCCCCCTCTCTCTACCTCTCACCCATGACTCCCCACTCTCTCTCCTCTACCTCTCACCCATGACCTCCCCCTCTCTCTCCTCTACCTCTCACCCATGATCCCCCTCTCTCTCTCCTCTACCTCTCACCCATGACCCTCCTCTCTCTCTCCGCTACCTCTCACCCATGACGCCCCTCTCTCTCCTCTACCTCTCATCCATGACCCCCCCTCTCTCTCCTCTACCTCTCACCCATGACCCCCCCTCTCTCTCCTCTACCTCTCACCCATGACCCCCCTCTCTCTCTCTCCTCTACCTCTCATCCATGACCCCCCCCTCTCTCTCCTCTACCTCTCACCCATGACCACCCCTCTCTCTCCTCTACCTCTCACCCATGACCCCCCTCTCTCTCTCCCCTACCTCTCACCCATGACCCCCCCTCTCTCTACCTCTCACCCCTGACTCCCCCCTCTCTCTCCTCTACCTCTCACCCATGACCTCCCCCTCTCTCTCCTCTACATCTCACCCATGACCCCTCTCTCTCTCCTCTACCTCTCACCAATGACTCGCCTCTCTCTCGCCTCTACCTCTCACCCATGACCCCCCTGTCTCTCTCCTCTACCTCTCACCCATGATCCCCCTCTCTCTCTCCTCTACCTCTCACCAATGACTCCCCTCTCTCTCGCCTCTACCTCTCACCCATGACCCCCCTGTCTCTCTCCTCTACCTCTCACCCATGATCCCCCTCTCTCTCTCCTCTACCTCTCACCCATGACCCTCCTCTCTCTCTCCGCTACCTCTCACCCATGACCCACCCTCTCTCTCCTCTACCTCTCAACCATGACCCCCTCTCTCTTTCCTCTACCTCTCACTCATGAACCCTCTCTCTCTCTCCTCTACCTCTCACCCATGACCCCCCTCTCTCTCTCCTCTACCTCTCACCCATGGTCCCCCTCTCTCTCTTCTCTACCTCTCAACCATGATCCCCCTCTCTCTCCTCTACCTCTCACCCATGACCCCCCTCTCTCCTCTACCTCTCACCCATGACCCCCCTCTCTCTCTCCCCTACCTCTCACCCATGACCCCCCCCCCTCTCTCTACCTCTCACCCATGACTCCCCTCTCTCTCCTCTACCTCTCACCCATGACCTCCCCCTCTCTCTCCTCTACCTCTCACCCATGACCCCCCTCTCTCTCTCCTCTACCTCTCAACCATGACCCCCCTCTCTCTCCTCTACCTCTCACCCATGACCCCCCTCTCTCTCTCATCTACCTCTCACCCATGACCCCCCCTCTCTCTCCTCTACCTCTCACCCATGGTCCCCCCCTCTCTCTCTTCTCTACCTCTCAACCATGACCCCCCTCTCTCTCCTCTACCTCTCACCCATGACCCCCCCTCTCTCCTCTACCTCTCACCCATGACCCCCCTCTCTCTCTCCCCTACCTCTCACCCATGACCCCCCCTCTCTCTACCTCTCACCCATGACTCCCCCTCTCTCTCCTCTACCTCTCACCCATGACCTCCCCCTCTCTCTCCTCTACCTCTCACCCATGACCCCCCTCTCTCTCTCCTCTACCTCTCAACCATGACCCCCCTCTCTCTCCTCTACCTCTCACCCATGACCCCCCTCTCTCTCTCATCTACCTCTCACCCATGACCCCCCTCTCTCTCCTCTACCTCTCACCCATGACCTCCCCCTCTCTCTCCTCTACCTCTCACCCATGATCCCCCTCTCTCTCTCCTCTACCTCTCACCCATGACCCTCCTCTCTCTCTCCGCTACCTCTCACCCATGACCCCCTTCTCTCTCCTCTACCTCTCACACATGACCCCGTCTCTCTTTCCTCTACCTCTCACCCATGACCTCCCCCTCTCTCTCCTCTACCTCTCACCCATGACCCCCCTCTCTCTCTCCTCTACCTCTCACCCATGACGCCCCTCTCTCTCTCTCCTCTACCTCTCACCCATGACCCCCCTCTCTCTCTCCTCTACCTCTCACCCATGACCCCCCCTCTCTCTCCTCTACCTCTCACCCATGATCCCCCTCTCTCTCTCCTCTACCTCTCACCCATGACCCCCCCTCTCTCTCCTCTACCTCTCACCCATGACCCCCCCCCCTCTCTCTCTCCCCTACCTCTCACCCATGACCCCCTCTCTCTCTACCTCTCACCCATGACTCCCCCCTCTCTCTCCTCTACCTCTCACCCATGACCGCCCCTTCTCTCTCCTCTACATCTCACCCATGAACCCTCTCTCTCTCCTCTACCTCTCACCAATGACTCCCCTCTCTCTCTCCTCTACCTCTCACCCATGACCCCCCTGTCTCTCTCCTCTACCTCTCACCCATGACCCCCCCTCTCTCTCCTCTACCTCTCACCCATGACCCCCTCTCTCTCTCCTCTACCTCTCACCCATGACCCCCCTCTCTCTCCTCTACCTCTCACCCATGACCCCCCTCTCTCTCTACCTCTCACCCATGACTCCCCCCTCTCTCTCTCCTCTACCTCTCACCCATGACCCCCCTCTCTCTCTCCTCTACCTCTCACCCATGACCCCCCTCTCTCTCCTCTACCTCTCACCCATGACCCCCCTCTCTCTCTACCTCTCACCCATGACCCCCTCTCACTCTCCTCTACATCTCACCCATGACCCCTCTCTCTCTCCTCTACCTCTCACCAATGACCCCCCTCTCTCTCTCCTCTACCTCTCACCCATGACCCCCCTCTATCTCCCTCTACCTCTCATCCATGACCCTCTCCCCTCCCTCCTTCTATAGCTCTCTCTTTCTGTCTCTCCCTCTCCCTCTCCCTCTTCCTCTACCCAACCAGGAAGCCATCCAGCCAGGCAGCCACCCAACCAGGTAGCCATCCAGCCAGGCTGCCACCCAACCAGGTAGCCATCCAGCCAGGCAGCCAACCAACCAGGTAGCCAGCCAGGCAGCCACCCAACCAGGTAGCCACCCAGCCAAGCCGCCACCCAACCAGGAAGCCATCCAGCCAGGCCGCCTCCCAACCATGAAGCCATCCAGCCAGGCAGCCATCCAGTCAGGGGGCAACCTCACCAACAGTCTCATAGACCTGTCAGACCAGAGGCGTGTATCACCACTTGAAGCAGTGGAGTATCATTGTGGTTTGTTGAGGGGAAAAATTTTCCAATATATATATTTTATTTTAGAAACTTCCAAACAACATCCAACAACCAACCAATATATGTATCAACTGCGTAAAGCACCTAAAAAGAATACATTTGACATCCCTCAGTTCCCTAGTGGGTAACTACATCCACAGGCTATTACGCACAGCACATAAATTGTGCTAGAGGCATCACTACAGACAACCTGGTTCGAATCCAGACTGTATCACAACCGGCCGTGATTGGGAGTCCCTTAGGTGAGGGGCACAATTGGCCCAGCGTCGCCCTAATTTGGCCGTTGTAGGCCGTCATTATAAATAAGAATTTGTTCTTAACTGACTTGCCTAGTTAAATAAAGGTTCAATAAAAATAAATGCAAAAGATATATAAACTGGCCTTAATGGGAGTGACCACAGAATTCTATGGGATTAACCTTACTGAGTAAAGTATCTGTCATCATTTCATTCCATCAAATCACACGACTCTGAGGCACCAAATGGATGCAAGGCACGTGTAGAAGACAAGCACGGGGAGAGTTAGGGTGAATGTGCTGTAGGAGATGGTTGATTGGTAGATTAAGCCAATGTACAGGGAGTTTCATTAGCCTTTCTATTTGCTAATGTTGGTCAAGTTTGACGCATTGGTCCACCAGAATCTTTGCGCATTTGGGCGGAAGTGTCTGGTAATGAGATGACCTAGTGGGTAACCTTTGCCTTGTTGGAGCATGCTAGGGGAATAGAAGAGGACCTAGGATGGATCCTTGTGGAACTCCACAGGTGATACAAAAACATGTTATGCATTTATGCTGTTTTTAAAATGGGTAGCGGAAAATGATAACATAAGATAGAATAAAACAATACTAAATCGCAGTTGCTCTCAACTCCTACCCAATCCCCCTGTCCATCCTCCACCCCTCTCCTTTACTCCTTGGTCCTGTACACAGGGGTGGACTGGGACCAGAAATAGACCCGGCATTTGTAACACACTGGCCCAATTATTTTAGCTTGATAATGGTAATTCTGCACAACACCCCCAATTTTAGACCGGCCCAAATGGCTAACGATTAACCCGCCCATCTTTGCCTGAACTCACCTACGGTCTGTCAGTTTCTGCCTGTAGAATTCTGGCCTCAGCTGAGTCAACAGGGCCCTCATCCTCTCAGAACCATCTCATCGTCTCAGAGCCGGAGTAAACAGACGCTGCGTCTCGTCCTCAGGGGACAGGGTGACTCACACCACGCTAGTATTGTTTTGTCATCTCCTCAACTCTCTTCTAACAAACAGATCAGACTCTCCGTGACAGACGTGTTTAAGATGATATACCAGAGGAGGGCTGAAACGGGTCAGTCTGTGTATACACTGTGTGTGTGTGTACTAGAGATGGGTATGTGTTGAAATCTCTAAGGGGCCCTGTCTGATAAATAAACAGATTATTCTTTACTGAAGCTTTGAAATTAAACTAGGATTGAACTGGGATAGAACTGCTTCAGGATAGGGTCAATTTTTTATCAATTTCCACCTGACTGACGTGCCAAAGTAAACTGCCTGTTGCTCAGGCCCTGAAGCCAGGATATGCAGGCCCTGAAGCCAGGATATGCAGGCCCTGAAGCCAGGATATGCAGGCCCTGAAGCCTGGATATACAGGCCCTGAAGCCAGGATATACAGGCCCTGAAGCCAGGATATGCAGGCCCTGAAGCCAGGATATACAGGCCCTGAAGCCAGGATATGCAGGCCCTGAAGCCAGGATATGCAGGCCCTGAAGCCTGGATATACAGGCCCTGAAGCCAGGATATGCAGGCCCTGAAGCCAGGATATGCAGGCCCTGAAGCCTGGATATGCAGGCCCTGAAGCCTGGATATACAGGCCCTGAAGCCAGGATATGCAGGCCCTGAAGCCAGGATATGCAGGCCCTGAAGCCTGGATATGCAGGCCCTGAAGCCTGGATATGCAGGCCCTGAAGCCAGGATATGCAGGCCCTGAAGCCAGGATATGCAGGCCCTGAAGCCAGGATATACAGGCCCTGAAGCCAGGATATGCAGGCCCTGAAGCCAGGATATGCAGGCCCTGAAGCCAGGATATGCAGGCCCTGAAGCCTGGATATGCAGGCCCTGAAGCCTGGATATGCAGGCCCTGAAGCCAGGATATGCAGGCCCTGAAGCCAGGATATGCAGGCCCTGAAGCCAGGATATGAAGGCCCTGAAGCCAGGATATGCATATAATTGGTAAACTGCCTGTTACTCAGGCCCTAGGTATGTGTATATAGGTATGTGTATATACGTATGTCTATATGTGTATGTATATATGTGTATATGTATGTGTATATAGGTATATGTCTGCATTCGTGTATGGACATATATATTTACCCCAAAAATATATGGGGGATTGGAAATGATGCAGACAATTACATTGATGGAACCAATATTCTTTCCGCAATATTTAGCTGATCCACCTCTTTAAACAAAAAATAAATAAATACATATATATATATACAGGGCCTATATATATATATATATATCGTTTTCCTATTGAACATGTTTCTCTCCGTATTGTTTTATAAAAGTTTAGCGGTAGCTTTTTGGATTCCTTTCTCTGGCCATTGAACGAGTGGATTACTCAAATCGATGGCGCCAACTAAACTGACTTTTTGGGATATAAAGAATGATTTTATCTAACAAATTGACACTACATGTTGTAGCTTGGACCCTTTGGATGACAAATCAGAGGAAGTTTTTCAAAAAGTAAGTGAATATTTAATCGCTATTTGTGAATTTATGAAACCTGTGCTGGTGGAAAAATATTTTGATGTGAGGGCCAGGTCCTCAAACAATCGCATGACATGCTTTCGCTTTAAAACCTATTGTATATCGGACAGTGCAGTTAGATTAACAAGAATGTAAGCTTTTTAACCGATATAAGACACTTGTATGTTCCTAAATGTTTCATATCCATATTTTCTATTATTAATTATTTGAATTTTGCGCTCTCGAGTTTCACTGGAACCATTAATTAATTAAGCTAAAAATAAACTCAGACTAAAAAGGGAGGATTGTATTATTATATAAAGCTAGCCCGCTAGTCAGAGGCTAGTGCTATTCAGACTAGTAACAACATGTGCCAAAGTAGCCTGCGGGCTAGCGACATTGTGTATTTTTTATTGGTTTCTCAAAGATGATATTATTAAAAAGTCAATGTACTTAGACAACAGACGTTCTAAGAGGAGAGTACTGTGCTGAGACAACAGACGTTCTAAGAGGAGAGTACTGTGCTGAGACAACAGACGTTCTAAGAGGAGAGTACTGTACTGAGACAACAGACGTTCTAAGAGGAGAGCACTGTACTGAGACAACAGACGTTCTAAGAGGAGAGCACTGTACTGAGACAACAGACGTTCTAAGAGGAGAGCACTGTACTGAGACAACAGACATTTCTCAAAAGAATCTGAAAACCGGAGAGAGTTGAAGTCACTTTCTCTCTTATCCTCTTTCTTAGCGATATATGTTGCTCTGAGGTTGTGTTGAGATTGTGTTGAGGTTGTGTTGAGATTGTGTTGAGGTTGTGTTGAGATTGTGTTGAGGTTGCGTTGAGGTTGATGTTTTGTTGAGGATGAGTTGATGTTGAGAAAGTGTTGATGTTGAGGTAGTGTTGATGTTGAGGTAGTTGAGGTTGAGGCAGTGTTAATGTTGAGGTAGTGTTGAGGTTGAGGTAGTGTTGATGTTGAGGTAGTGTTGAGGTTGAGGTAGTGTTGATGTTCAAGTAGTGTTGATGTTGAGGTAGTGTTGATGTTGCGGTAGTGTGGATGATGAGGTAGTGTTGATGTTGAGGTAGTGTTGAGGTTGAGGTAGTGTTGAGGTTGAGGTAGTGTTGATGTTGAGGTAGTGTTGATGTTAAGGTTGCATTGATGTTGAGCTAGTGTTGATGTTGAGGTAGTGTTGAGGTTGAGGTAGTGTTGAGGTTGAGGTAGTGTTGATGTTGAGGTAGTGTTGATGTTTTGTTAAGGTTGCATTGATGTTGAGGTAGTGTTGATGTTGAGGTAGTGTTGATGTTGAGGTAGTTGAGGTTGAGGAAGTGTTGATGTTGAGGTAGTGTTGAGGTTGAGGTAGTGTTGATGTTGAGGTAGTGTTGATGTTGTGGTAATGTTGAGGTTAAGTAGTGTTGATGTTAAAGTAGTGTTGATGTTGAGGTAGTGTTGATGTTGAGGTAGTGTTGATGATGAGGTAGTGTTGATGTTGAGGTAGTGTTGAGGTTGAGGTAGTGTTGAGGTTGAGGTAGTGTTGATGTTGAGGTAGTGTTGATGTTGAGGTAGTGTTGATGATGAGGTAGTGTTGATGTTGAGGTAGTGTTGAGGTTAAGTAGTGTTGATGTTAAAGTAGTGTTGATGTTGAGGTAGTGTTGATGTTGAGGTAGTGTTGATGATGAGGTAGTGTTGATGTTGAGGTAGTGTTGAGGTTGAGGTAGTGTTGAGGTTGAGGTAGTGTTGATGTTGAGGTAGTGTTGATGTTAAGATTGCATTGATGTTGAGGTAGGGTTGATGTTGAGGTTGCATTGATGTTGAGGTAGTGTTGATGTTGAGGTTGCATTGATGTTGAGATAGTGTTGATGTTGAGTTTGCATTGATGTTGAGGTAGTGTTGATGTTAAGGTATTGATGATGTTGAGGTAGTGTTAATGTTGAGGTAGTGTTGATGTTGAGGTAGTGTTGCGGTTGAGGTAGTGTTGATGTTGAGGTAGTGTTGATGTTGAGGTAGTGTTGAGGTTGAGGTAGTGTTGAGGTTGAGGTAGTGTTGAGGTTGAGGTAGTGTTGATTTTGAGGTAGTGTTGAGGTTGAGGTAGTGTTGAGGTTGAGGAAGTGTTGATGTTGAGGTAGTGTTGATGTTGAGGTTGAGTTGATGTTAAGGTTGAGTTGATGTTAAGGTTGCATTGATGTTAAGGTAGTGTTGATGTTAAGGTTGCATTGATGTTAAGGTTGCATTGATGTTGAGGTAGTGTTGATGTTAAGGTAGTGTTGATGTTGAGGTAGTGCTGAGGTTGAGGTAGTGTTGATGTTGAGGTAGTGTTGATGTTGAGGTAGTGTGGATGTTGAGGTAGTGTTGATGTTGAGGTAGTGTTGATGTTGAGGTAGTGTTTAGGTAGTGTTGATGTTGAGGTAGTGTTGATGTTGAGGTAGTGTTGATGTTGAGGTAGTGTTGAGGTAGTGTTGATGTTGAGGTGGTGTTGAGGTAGTGTTGATGTTGAGGTAGTGTTGATGTTGAGGTAGTGTTGATGTCAAATCAAATCAAATTTTATTTGTCACATACACATGGTTAGCAGATGTTAATGCGAGTGTAGCGAAATGCTTGTGCTTCTAGTTCCGACAATGCAGTAATAACAAGTAATCTAACTAACAATTCCAAAACTACTGTCTTGTACACAGTGTAAGGGGATAAAGAATATCTACATAAGGATATATGAATGAGTGATGGTACAGAGCAGCATAGGCAAGATACAGTAGATGGTATCGGGTACAGTATGTATAAATGAGATGCGTATGTAAACAAAGTGGCATAGTTTAAAGTGGCTAGTGATACATGTATTACATAAGGATACAGTCGATGATATAGAGTACAGTATATACGTATGCATATGAGATGAATAATGTAGGGTAAGTAACATTATATAAGGTAGCATTGTTTAAAGTGGCTAGTGATATATTTACATCATTTCCCATCAATTCCCATTATTAAAGTGGCTGGAGTTGAGTCAGTGTCAGTGTGTGTGTTGGCAGCAGCCACTCAGTGTTAGTGGTGGCTGTTTAACAGTCTGATGGCCTTGAGATAGAAGCTGTTTTTCAGTCTCTCGGTCACAGCTTTGATGCACCTGTACTGACCTCGCCTTCTGGATGATAGCGGGGTGAACAGGCAGTGGCTCGGGTGGTTGATGTCCTTGATGATCTTTATGGCCTTCCTGTGACATCGGGTGGTGTAGGTGTCCTGGAGGGCAGGTAGTTTGCCCCCGGTGATGCGTTGTGCAGACCTCACTACCCTCTGGAGAGCCTTACGGTTGAGGACGGTGCAGTTGCCATACCAGGCCCGCCAGGATGCTCTCGATTGTGCATCTGTAGAAGTTTGTGAGTGCTTTTGGTGACAAGCCGAATTTCTTCAGCCTCCTGAGGTTGAAGAGGCGCTGCTGCGCCTTCTTCACGATGCTGTCTGTGTGAGTGGACCAATTCAGTTTGTCTGTGATGTGTATGCCGAGGAACTTAAAACTTGCTACCCTCTCCACTACTGTTCCATCGATGTGGATAGGGGGGTGTTCCCTCTGCTGTTTCCTGAAGTCCACAATCATCTCCTTAGTTTTGTTGACGTTGAGTGTGAGGTTATTTTCCTGACACCACACTCCGAGGGCCCTCACCTCCTCCCTGTAGGCCGTCTCGTCGTTGTTGGTAATCAAGCCTACCACTGTTGTGTCGTCCGCAAACTTGATGATTGAGTTGGAGGCGTGCGTGGCCACGCAGTCGTGGGTGAACAGGGAGTACAGGAGAGGGCTCAGAACGCACCCTTGTGGGACCCCAGTGTTGAGGATCAGCGGGGAGGAGATGTTGTTGCCTACCCTCACCACCTGGGGGCGGCCCGTCAGGAAGTCCAGTACCCAGTTGCACAGGGCGGGGTCGAGACCCAGGGTCTCGAGCTTGATGACGAGCTTGGAGGGTACTATGGTGTTGAATGCCGAGCTGTAGTCGATGAACAGCATTCTCACATAGGTATTCCTCTTGTCCAGATGGGTTAGGGCAGTGTGCAGTGTGGTTGAGATTGCATCGTCTGTGGACCTATTTGGGCGGTAAGCAAATTGGAGTGGGTCTAGGGTGTCAGGTAGGGTGGAGGTGATATGGTCCTTGACTAGTCTCTCAAAGCACTTCATGATGACGGATGTGAGTGCTACGGGGCGGTAATCGTTTAGCTCAGTTACCTTAGCTTTCTTGGGAACAGGAACAATGGTGGCCCTCTTGAAGCATGTGGGAACAGCAGACTGGTATAGGGATTGATTGAATATGTCCGTAAACACACCGGCCAGCTGGTCTGCGCATGCTCTGAGGGCGCGGCTGGGGATGCCGTCTGGGCCTGCAGCCTTGCGAGGGTTAACACGTTTAAATGTCTTACTCACCTCGGCTGCAGTGAAGGAGAGACCGCATGTTTTCGTTGCAGGCCGTGTCAGTGGCACTGTATTGTCCTCAAAGCGGGCAAAAAAGTTATTTAGTCTGCCTGGGAGCAAGACATCCTGGTCCGTGACTGGGCTGGATTTCTTCCTGTAGTCCGTGATTGACTGTAGACCCTGCCACATGCCTCTTGTGTCTGAGCCGTTGAATTGAGATTCTACTTTGTCTCTGTACTGGCGCTTAGCTTGTTTGATAGCCTTGCGGAGGGAATAGCTGCACTGTTTGTATTCGGTCATGTTACCAGACACCTTGCCCTGATTAAAAGCAGTGGTTCGCGCTTTCAGTTTCACACGAATGCTGCCATCAATCCACGGTTTCTGGTTAGGGAATGTTTTAATCGTTGCTATGGGAACGACATCTTCAACGCACGTTCTAATGAACTCGCACACCGAATCAGCGTATTCGTCAATGTTGTTATCTGACGCAATACGAAACATCTCCCAGTCCACGTGATGGAAGCAGTCTTGGAGTGTGGAGTCAGCTTGGTCGGACCAGCGTTGGACAGACCTCAGCGTGGGAGCCTCTTGTTTTAGTTTCTGGCTGTAGGCAGGGATCAACAAAATGGAGTCGTAGTCAGCTTTTCCGAAAGGGGGGCGGGGCAGGCCTTATATGCGTCGCGGAAGTTAGAGTAACAATGATCCAAGGTCTTTCCTCCGCTGGTTGCGCAATCAATATGCTGATAAAATTTGGGTAGTCTTGTTTTCAGATTAGCCTTGTTAAAATCCCCAGCTACAATGAATGCAGCCTCCGGATAAATCGTTTCCAGTTTGCAGAGAGTTAAATAAAGTTAGTTCAGAGCCATCGATGTGTCTGCTTGGGGGGGGATATATACGGCTGTGATTATAATCGAAGAGAATTCTCTTGGTAGATAATGCGGTCTACATTTGATTGTGAGGAATTCTAAATCAGGTGAACAGAAGGATTTGAGTTCCTGTATGTTTCTTTCATCACACCATGTCACGTTGGCCATGAGGCATACGCCCCCGCCCCTCTTCTTACCAGAAAGATGTTTGTTTCTGTCAGCGCGATGTGTGGAGAAACCCGTTGGCTGCACCGCTTCGGATAGAGTCTCTCCAGTGAGCCATGTTTCAGTGAAGCAAAGGACGTTACAGTCTCTGATGTCCCTCTGGAATGCTACCCTTGCTCGGATTTCATCAACCTTGTTCTCAAGAGACTGGACATTGGCAAGAAGAATGCTAGGGAGTGGTGCGCGCTGTGCCCGTCTCCGGAGTCTGACCAGAAGACCGCCTCGTTTCCCTCTCTTTCGGAGTCGTTTTTTTGGGTCGCTGCATAGGATCCACTCCGTTGTCCTGTTTGTAAGGCAGAACACAGGGTCCGCGTCGCGAAAAACATATTCTTGGTCGTACTGATGGTGAGTTGACGCTGATCTTATATTCAGTAGTTCTTCTCGACTGTATGTAATGAAACCTAAGATGACCTGGGGTACTAATGTAAGAAATAACACGTAAAAAAACAAAAAACTGCATAGTTTCCTAGGAACGCGAAGCGAGGCGGCCATCTCTGTCGGCGCCGGAAACAGGTATTGTTGATGTATTGTTGATGTTGAGGTAGTGTTGATGTTAAGGTAGTGTTGATGTTGAGGTAGTGTTGATGTTGAGGTAGTGTTGATGTTGAGGTAGTGTTGATGTTGAGGTAGTGTTGATGTTAAGGTAGTGTTGATGTTAAGGTAGTGTTGATGTTGAGGTAGTGTTGAGGTAGTGTTGATGTTGAGGTAGTGTTTATGTTGACGTAGTGTTGATGTTGAGGTTGTGTTGAGGTTGAGGTAGTGTTGAGGTTGTTGTATTTTTGCAGTTGAGGTAGTGTTGATGTTGAGGTAGTGTTGATGTTGAGGTAGTGTTGATGTTGAGGTAGTGTTGATGTTGAGGTAGTGCTGAGGTTCAGGTATTGTTGATGTTAAGGTTGCATTGATGTTAAGGTTGCATTGATGTTGAGGTAGTGTTGATGTTAATGTTGCATTGACGTTGAGGTAGTGTTGATGTTGAGGTAGTGTTGAGGTAGTGTTGATGTTGAGGTAGTGTTGATGTTGACATAGTGTTGATGTTGAGGTAGTTTTGAGGTTATGGTAGTGTTGAGGTTGAGGTAGTGTTGATGTTGAGGTAGTTTTGATGTTGAGGTAGTGTTGATGTTGAGGTAGTGTTAATGTTGAGGTAGTGTTGAGGTTGAGGTAGTGTTGATGTTGAGGTAGTGTTGATGTTGAGTTAGTTTTGAGGTTGATGTAGTGATGAGGTTGAGGAAGTGTTGATGTTGAGGTAGTGTTGATGTTAAGGTAGTGTTGATGTTGAGGTAGTGTTGATGTTAAGGTTGAGTTGATGTTAAGGTTGCATTAATGTTAAGGTAGTGTTGATGTTAAGGTTGCATTGATGTTAAGGTTGCATTGATGTTGAGGTAGTGTTGATGTTGAGGTAGTATGGATGTTGAGGTAGTGTTGATGTTGAGGTAGGGTTGATGTTGAGGTAGCGTTGAGGTAGTGTTGATGTTGAGGTCGTGTTGAGGTAGTGTTGATGTTGAGGTAGTGTTGATGTTGAGGTATTGTTGATGTTGAGGTAGTGTTGATGTTAAGGTAGTGTTGATGTTGAGGTAGTGTTGATGTTGAGGTAGTGTTGAGGTAGTGTTGATGTTGGGGTAGTGTTTATGTTGACGTAGTGTTGATGTTGAGGTATTGTTGAGGTTGAGGTAGTGTTGAGGTTGTGGTATTTTTGAGGTTGAGGTTGTGTTGATGTTGAGGTAGTGTTGATGTTGAGGTAGTGTTGAGGTAGTGTTGATGTTGAGGTAGTGCTGAGGTTCAGGTATTGTTGATGTTAAGCTTGCATTGATGTCAAGGTTGCATTGATGTTGAGGTAGTGTTGATGTTAAGGTAGTGTTGATGTTGAGGTAGTGTTAATGTTAAGGTAGTGTTGATGTTGAGGTAGTGTTGAGGTAGTGTTGATGTTGAGGTAGTGTTGATGTTGAGGTAGTGTTGATGTTGAGGTAGTGTTGAGGTAGTGTTGATGTTGAGGTAGTGTTGAGGTAGTGTTGATGTTGAGGTAGTGTTGATGTTGAGGTAGTGTTGATGTTGAGGTAGTGTTGAGGTAGTGTTGATGTTGAGGTAGTGTTCATGTTGAGGTAGTGTTGAGGTTGAGGTAGTGTTGAGGTTGTGGTAGTGTTGATGTTGAGGTAGTGTTGATGTTGAGGTAGTGTTCATGTTGAGGTAGTGTTGAGGTTGAGGTAGTGTTGATGTTGAGGTAGTGTTGATGTTGAGGTAGTGTTGATGTTAAGGTAGTGTTGAGGTTGAAGTAGAGTTGATGTTGAGGTAGTGTTGATGTTGAGGTAGTGTTGAGGTTGAGGTTGTGTTGATGTTAAGGTTGCATTGATGTTAAGGTTGCATTGATGTTGAGGTAGTGTTGATGTTAAGGTAGTGTTGATGTTGAGGTAGTGTTGATGTTGAGGTAGTGTTGATGTTGAGGTAGTGTTGATGTTGAGGTTGCATTGATGTTGAGGTAGTGTTGATGTTGAGGTAGTGTTGATGTTGAGGTTGCATTGATGTTGAGGTAGTGTTGATGTTGAGTTAGTGTTGATGTAGTGTTGATGTTGAGTTTGCGTTGAGGTTGTGTTCCATCGTTTGTCCTCTGATTCCTTAGGGTTCTGAGGTCACCCTACTACGCCCTGACTCCTTTCCATCTTTCCTTGGAGACATTCTGAACATGTATTGATAATTGTCTCCAGTCAATGAAGCTAACAATGATAACTAGGGACAAAGTAACCTGACAAGGATTACCCAGGGGCCTAGTTGTAACCTGGACTAGCCTTGTTAGTTAACCAGGGTCCAAGATGTAAACTGTACTAGTCTGTTTAGTTACCCAGGGCCCTAGTTGTAACCTGTAATAGTCTGGTTAGTTACCGAGGGCCCTAGTTGTAACCTGTACTAGTCTGGTTAGTTACCCAGGGCCCTAGTTGTAACCTCTACTAGTCTGTTTAGTTACCCAGGGCACTAGTTGTAACCTGTAATAGTCTGGTTTGTTACCCAGGGCCCTAGTTGTAACCTGTAATAGTCTGGTTAGTTACCCAGGGCCCTAGTTGTAACCTGTAATAATCTGGTTTGTTACCCAGGGCCCTAGTTGTAACCTGTACTAGTCTGGTTAGTTACCGAGGGCCCTAGTTGTAACCTGTACTAGTCTGGTTAGTTACCCAGGGCCCTAGTTGTAACCTGTAATAGTCTGGTTTGTTACCCAGGGCCCTAGTTGTAACCTGTAATAGTCTGGTTAGTTACCCAGGGCCCTAGTTGTAACCTGTACTAGTCTGGTTAGTTACACAGGGCCCTAGTTGTAATCTGTAATAGTCTGGTTAGTTACCCAGGGCCCTAGTTGTAACCTGTACTAGTCTGGTTAGTTACCCAGGGCCCTAGTTGTAACCTGTACTAGTCTGTTTAGTTACCCAGGGCCCTAGTTGTAACCTGTAATAGTCTGGTTTGTTACCCAGGGCCCTAGTTGTAACCTGTAATAGTCTGGTTAGTTACCCAGGGCCCTAGTTGTAACCTGTACTAGTCTGGTTAGTTACACAGGGCTCTAGTTGTAATCTGTAATAGTCTGGTTAGTTACCCAGGGCCCTAGTTGTAACCTGTAATAGTCTGGTTAGTTACCCAGGGCCCTAGCTATAACCTATAATACCCATCATCCTAGTTATAACCTGGACATTTCTGGTTAGTTACCCAGGGTCCCTAGGTGTAACCTGTAATAGTATGGTTAGTTACCCATCATCCTAGTTGTAACCTGGACAATGCTTGTTAGTTACCCAGGTCCCTAGTTGTAACCTGTAATTGTCTTGTTAGTTACCCAGGGCCCTAGTTGTAACCTGTAATTGTCTGTTTAGTTACCCAGGGCTCTAAATGTAACCTGGACTAGTTTGGTTAGTTACCCATCATCCTAGTTATAACCTGGGCAATGCTGGTTAGTTACCCAGGTCCCTAGTTGTAACCTCTAATATTCTGGTTAGTTACCCAGGGCCCTAGTTGTAACCTGTAATAGCCTGGTTAGTTACAGTGGTCGGGAAAACATGTTTAGTGATGATTACCATTCTCTTTGTGAATCCATGCATGCATTGGGTCAGAGCCACTGCTGTGTGTTTTTTGTGAACAGAAAACAGTGAGACAGTGGCTCGCCCTGTTAGTAGTGGCTCGCCCTGTTAGTAGTGGCTCGCCCTGTTAGTAGTGGCTCGCCCTGTTAGTAGTGGCTCGCCCTGTTAGTAGTGTCTCGCCCTGTTAGTAGTGGCTCGCCCTGTTAGTAGTGGCTCGCCCTGTTAGTAGTGGCTCGCCCTGTTAGTAGTGGCTCGCTCTGTTAGTAGTGGCTCGCCCTGTTAGTAGTGGCTCGCCCTGTTAGTAGTGGCTCGCCCTGTTAGTAGTGGCTCGCCCTGTTAGTAGTGGCTCACCCTGTTAGTAGTGGCTCACCCTGTTAGTAGTGGCTCACCCTGTTAGTAGTGGCTCACCCTGTTAGTTGTGGCTCGCCCTGTTAGCAGTGGCTCACCCTGTTAGTAGTGGCTCACCCTGTTAGTAGTGGCTCACCCTGTTAGTAGTGGCTCACCCTGTTAGTAGTGGCTCACCCTGTTAGTAGTGGCTCACCCTGTTAGTAGTGGCTCACCCTGTTAGTAGTGGCTCACCCTGTTAGTAGTGGCTCACCCTGTTAGTAGTGGCTCGCCCTGTTAGGAGTGGCTCGCCCTGTTAGTAGTGGCTCGCCCTGTTAGTAGTGTCTCGCCCTGTTAGTAGTGGCTCGCCCTGTTAGTAGTGGCTCGCCCTGTTAGTAGTGGCTCGCCCTGTTAGTAGTGGCTCGCTCTGTTAGTAGTGGCTCGCCCTGTTAGTAGTGGCTCGCCCTGTTAGTAGTGGCTCACCCTGTTAGTAGTGGCTCACCCTGTTAGTAGTGGCTCACCCTACAAGTTCTTAGTTCCTGGAACTCTCCAAGAAAACTATGTTCTGTCCTGTTGACATGCCTCCCAGTGATTTGTTCTGGACATTCCACTGGTCATTCTCTGCCCCTTTCTCTCATACTTAGCAGCGACCTCGTACACGGTGTTTGACTTGGACCGGCGCCCACAGTGCTAGCCGGAGACGAAAGGGACCAGCCTGTCTGTCGGAGAGGGACCAAGGCCTGCCAGCCTGTTTGCAAGTTTCTCTCCAAGATGTCATCCAGGGTAGGCTGGAGCAAATATGTTGTGCTGTGATATGACGACTCATCAACATGCAGATACACTACATTTATATGATTGATTCATACAGAAGAATCAACATACAAATACGCATGGTTTTATATGATTGATTCACACAGAGGAATCAACATGCAACTACACTACATTTTATACGATTGATTCATACAGAAGAATCAACATACAAATACGCATGGTTTTATATGATTGATTCACACAGAGGAATCAACATGCAACTACACTACATTTTATACGATTGATTCCATAAAGGAGAATCAACCACTTTTTATATGATTGATTCATTTTTATTTCACCTTTACTTAACCAGGTAGGCAAGTACAGAACAAGTTCTCATTTACAATTGCAACCTGGCCAAGATAAAGCAAAGCAGTTCGACACATACAACAACACAGAGTTACACATGGAGTAAAAATAAACATACAGTCAATAATACGTAAGTCTATAGTAATATAGTAATATAATAATATAATATAGTAATATAATATAGTAAGTCTATATACGATGTGAACAAATGAGGTGAGAAGGGAGGTAAAGGCAAAAAAGGCCATGGTGGCAAAGTAAATACAATATAGCAAGTAAAACACTGGAATGGCAGATTTGCAGTGGAAGAATGTGTAAAGTAGAAATAGAAATAAAGGTGTGCAAAGGAGCAAAATAAATAAATAAATTAAATACAGTAGGGAAAGAGGTAGTTGTTTGGGCTAAATTATAGATGGGCTATGTACAGGTACAGTAATCTGTGAGCTGCTCTGACAGCTGGTGCTTAAAGCTAGTGAGGGAGATAAGTGTTTCCAGTTTCAGAGATTTTTGTAGTTCGTTCCAGTCATTGGCAGCAGAGAACTAGAAGGAAAGGCGGCCAAAGGAAGAATTGGTTTTGGGGGTGACCAGAGAGATATACCTGCTGGAGCGCGTGCTACAGGTGGGTGCTGCTATGGTTAACCAGCGAGCTGAGATAAGGGGGGACTTTACCTAGCATGGTCTTGTAGATTACCTGGAGCCAGTGGGTTTGGCAATGAGTATGAAGCGATGGCCAGCCAACGAGAGCGTACAGGTCGCAGTGGTGGGTAGTATATGGGGCTTTGGTGACAAAACGGATGGCACTGTGATAGACTGCATCCAATTTATTGAGTAGTGTTGGAGGCTATTTTGTAATTGACATCGCCGAAGTCGAGGATCGGTAGGATGGTCAGTTTTACGAGGGTATGTTTTGCATCATGAGTGAAGGATTCTTTGATGCAAAATAGGAAGCCAATTTTAGATTTAACTTTGGATTGGAGATGTTTGATGTGAGTCTGGAAGGAGAGTTTACAGTCTAACCAGACACCTAGGTATTTGTAGTTGTCCACATATGCTAAGTCAGAACAATCCAGAGTAGTGATGCTGGACGAGCGGGCAGGTGCAGGCAGCGATCGGTTGAAGAGCATGCGTTTGGTTTTATTTGTATTTAATAGCAGTTGGAAGCCAAGGAAGGAGAGTTGTATGGCATTGAAGCTCGTTTGGAGGGTTGTTAACGCAGTGTCCAAAGAAGGGCCAGAAGTATACAGAATGGTGTCGTCTGTATAGAGGTGGATCAGAGTCTCACCAGCAGCAAGAGCGACATCATTGATGTACAGTGCCTTGCGAAAGTATTCGGCCACCTTGAACTTTGCGACCTTTTGCCACATTTCAGGCTTCAAACATAAAGATATAAAACTGTATTTTTTTGTGAAGAATCAACAACAAGTGGGACACAATCATGAAGTGGAACGACATTTATTGGATATTTCAAACTTCTTTAACAAATCAAAAACTGAAAAATTGGGCGTGCAAAATTATTCAGCCCCCTTAAGTTAATACTTTGTAGCGCCACCGTTTGCTGCGATTACAGCTGTAAGTCGCTTGGGGTATGTCTCTATCAGTTTTGCACATCGAGAGACTGACATTTTTTCCCATTCCTCCTTGCAAAACAGCTCGAGCTCAGTGAGGTTGGATGGAGAGCATTTGTGAACAGCAGTTTTCAGTTCTTTCCACAGATTCTCGATTGGATTCAGGTCTGGACTTTGACTTGGCCATTCTAACACCTGGATATGTTTATTTTTGAACCATTCCATTGTAGATTTTGCTTTATGTTTTGGATCATTGTCTTGTTGGAAGACAAATCTCCGTCCCAGTCTCAGGTCTTTTGCAGACTCCTTCAGGTTTTCTTCCAGAATGGTCCTGTATTTGGTTCCATCCATCTTCCCATCAATTTTAACCATCTTCCCTGTCCCTGCTGAAGAAAAGCAGGCCCAAACCATGATGCTGCCACCACCATGTTTGACAGTGGGGATGGTGTGTTCAGGGTGATGAGCTGTGTTGCTTTTACGCCAAACATAACGTTTTGCATTGTTGCCAAAAAGTTCAATTTTGGTCTCATCTGACCAGAGCACCTTCTTCAACATGTTTGGTGTGTCTCCCAGGTGGCTTGTGGCAAACTTTAAACGACACTTTTTATGGATATCTTTAAGAAATGGCTTTCTTCTTGCCACTCTTCCATAAAGGCCAGATTTGTGCAATATACGACTGATTGTTGTCCTATGGACAGAGTCTTCCACCTCAGCTGTAGATCTCTGCAGTTCATCCAGAGTGATCATGGGCATCTTGGCTGCATCTCTGATCAGTCTTCTCCTTGTATGAGCTGAAAGTTTAGAGGGACGGCCAGGTCTTGGTAGATTTGCAGTGGTCTGATACTCCTTCCATTTCAATATTATCGCTTGCACAGTGCTCCTTGGGATGTTTAAAGCTTGGGAAATCTTTTTGTATCCAAATCAGGCTTTAAACTTCTTCACAACAGTATCTCGGACCTGCCTGGTGTGTTCCTTGTTCTTCATGATGCTCTCTGCACTTTTAACGGACCTCTGAGACTATCACAGTGCAGGTGCATTTATACGGAGACTTGATTACACACAGGTGGATTGTATTTATCATCATTAGTCATTTAGGTCAACATTGGATCATTCAGAGATCCTCACTGAACTTCTGGAGAGAGTTTGCTGCACTGAAAGTAAAGGGGCTGAATAATTTTGCACGCCCAATTTTTCAGTTTTTGATTTGTTAAAAACGTTTGAAATATCCAATAAATGTCGTTCCACTTCATGATTGTGTCCCACTTGTTGTTTTATATCTTTATGTTTGAAGCCTGAAATGTGGCAAAAGGTCGCAAAGTTCAAGGGGGCTGAATACTTTCGCAAGGCACTGTATACAGAGAAGAGAGTCGGCCCGAGAATTGAACCCTGTTGCAGTCCCATAGAGACTGCCAGATGTCCGGACAACAGGCCCTCCGATTTGACACACTGAACTCTAGCAGAGAAGTAGTTGGAAAACCTGGCGAGGCAATCATTTGAGAAACCAAGGCTATCGAGTCTGCCGATGTGGATGTGGTGATTGACAGAGTCGAAAGCCTTGGCCAGGTCAATGAATAAGGCTGCACAGTATTGTTTCTTATCGATGGCGGTTAAGATATCGTTTAGGACCTTGAGCGTGGCTGAGGTGCACCCATGACCAGCTCTGAAACCATATTGCATAGCGAAGAAGGTGCGGTGGGATTTAAAATGGTCGGTAATCTGTTTCTTAACTTGGCTTTCGAAGACCTTAGAAAAGCAGGGTAGGATAGATATAGGTCTGTATCAGTTTAGGTCAAGAGTGTCCACCCCTTTGAAGAAGGGGATGACCACAGCTGCTTTACAATCTTTGGGAATCTCAGACGACACGAAAGAGAGATTGAACAGGCTAGCAATAGGGGTTGCAACAATTTTGGCAGATCATTTTAAAAAGAAAGGGTCCAGATATTCTAGCCCGGCTGATTTGTAGGGGTCCAGATTTTGCAGCTGAAATCAAACAAATCAATTGTATTGATACAGCCCTCTTACATCAGCTGATATCTCAAAGTGCTATGCAGAAACCCAGCCTAAAACCCCAAACAGCAAGCAATGCAGGTGTAGAAGCACGGTGGCTAGGAAAAACTCCCTAGAAAGGTCAAAACCTAGGAAGAAACCTAGAGAGGAACCAGGCTATGAGGGGTGGCCAGTCCTCTTCTGGCTGTGCCGGGTGGAGATTATAACAGAACATGGCCAAGATGTTCAAATGTTCATAAATGACCAGCAGGGTCAAATAATAATAATCACAGTAGTGGTCGAGGGTGCAGCAAGTCTGTACTTCAGGAGTAAATGTCAGTTGGCTTTTCATAGTCGATCATTCAGAGTATCTCTAGAGAGTTGAAAACAGCAGGTCTGGGACAGGTAGCACATCCGGTGAATAGGTCAGGATTCCATTGCCGCAGGCAGAACAGTTTAAATTGGAGCAGCAGCACGGCCAGGTGGACTGGGGACAGCAAGGAGTCATCATGCCGGTATTCCTGAGTTATGGTCCTAGGGCTCAGGTCCTCCGAGAGAAAGAGAGAATTAGAGAAGATAGGGCTGACTACTGCCCCCTTTGGAGGAGTTGCGTGCCCATAGTAAACAGAAAAAAAATCTGTCAAAAATGTATAATATATGCACATAATAATTATTATTGAATAGAAAACACTCTAAAGCTTCTAAAACCGTTCAAATTATGTCTGTATGTAAAGCAGAACTCTCAGGGCAGCCATTCTCCCAAACTCTCTCTTGTCATCATGAAAGTTGGGCCAACTTTGACGTCATCGCCCACACCCTTCCTAACCAGCTACAGATCTGGGAACAGTTTCTATCTGTTCAGCGCGGTGTCTTCTTTCCGTGGGGCCTGTCTTTGTGAGAATCACGCGCTCCCTCGACTTTTGGCGGGTTGAAACTTTCTGGTCGTGCGAAAATACATGTACTTTAATGCTTGCGTCGGGTCCGGCTCTCTCTTTGTTCCAGGACTGACCAAACGATGTCGGGTTGTCTGTTCGAGCCAAGGATTGTTTTGCACGTTTAGAATATGCTAAAGCTTGATTCTGCACTTAGTTTGACCAGTTTAGTCGACATATAATATGTCATTTTTGAAGTTTTGATGCGCGTCCACTAGAATTTTGGCTGCGTTTCAACCGGAATTTGTCGCGTTTAATAACCTAAAGACACAGACTTGAAAATCAAACGCATTTTTTGGTAAGTATAACTCCTTCCACGTCTTCTGATCAAAGAACATCAAAGGTAAGAGAATATTTCTGTGGTTATTTTGGGTTTCTGTGGACTCCAAGATAGAGGTGACATAATGCTAATTTCTGAGCGCCGTCTCATATTATAGCCTAGTGAACGAATTCTGTAACGTTAAAAATAAATGTAACACAGCGGTTGCATTAAGAAGAAGTGTATATTTCTATCTATATGTAGAACATGTATATTTAGTCAAAGTTTATGATGTGTATTGCTTGTTATCTGACGTTATCTGCCGGAGCTATCATAATTTCTCCGGACATCCGAGTAGCATTTTGTGAACATGGCGTCATTGTAAAAAGAGATTTATGTATATAAATAGCATATTATTGAAAAAAATGTATATGTACTGTGTAACATGTCCTATTACTGTCATCTGATGAAGATTTTCAAAAGGATAGTGAATTATATTTATTTTAATCCTGCGTTTGTTGATAGCATGTTTTGGCTATTCAAATGAGCTGTGTCTGGTGGTGGTTTGACATATATATGTGCTATGTTTTCGCCGTAAAACATTTTAGAAATCTGAAATCTTTCATTTGAGCTATTGGACTTGTTAATGTGTGGAGGTTAAATATTTCTAAGAATATTTTAGCATTTCGTGCGCCACCGTTCAAGCAGAACGTGGGAGGGGTTGTTTCCAAAAGGGAACCATATCCTGGAGAGGTTTTAAATTCACACAGGACACTGGATAAGACAGGAGAAGTACTCCAGATATAACAAACTGACCCTAGCCCCCCGACACATAAACTACTGCAGCATAAATACTGGAGGCTGAGACAGGAGGGGTCAGGAGACACTGTGGCCCCATCCGATGATACCCCAGGACAGGGCCAAACAGGAAGGATATAACCCCACCCACTTTGCCTAATCACAGCCCCCACACCACTAGAGGAATATCTTCAACCACCAACTTACCATCCTGAGACAAGGCCGAGTATAGCCCACAAAGATCTCCGCCACGACACAACCCAAGGAGAGGAGCCAACCCAGACAGGAAGATCACATCAGTGACTCAACCCACTGAAGTGACGCATTTTAGGGACGGCATGAAAGAGCACCAGTAAGCCAGTGACTCCTGCAATAGGGTTAGAGGCAGAGAATCCCGGTGGAAAGAGGGGAACCTGCCAGGCAGAGACAGCAAGGGCGGTTCGTTGCTCCAGCACCTTTCCGTTCACCTTCACAGTCCTGGGCCAGACTACACTCAATCATATGACCCACTGAAGAGATGAGTCTTCAGTAAAGACTTAAAGGTTGAGACCGAGTCTACGTCACTCACATGGGTAGGCAGACCGTTCCATAAAAATGGAGCTCTATAGGAGAAAGCCCTTTCTCCAGCTGTTTGCTTAAAATTTTTAGGGACAATAAGGAGGCCTGCGTCTTGTGACCGTAGCGTATGTGTAGGTATGTACGGCAGGACCAGATCAGAGAGATTAGGTAGGAGCAAGCCCTTGTAATGCTTTGTAAGTTAGCAGTAAAACCTTGAAATCAGCCCTTGCCTTGACAGGAAGCCAGTGTAGGGAGGCTAGCACTGGAGTAATATGATCAATATGTTTGGTTCTAGTCAGGATTCTAGCAGCCGTGTTTAGCACTAACTGAAGTTTATTTAGTGCTTTATCCTGGGTAGCCGGAAAGTAGAGCATTGCAGTAGTCTGACCTAGAAGTAACAAAAGCATGGATGAATTTTTCTGCATCATTTTTGGACAGAAAGTTTCTGATTTTTGCAATGTTACGTAGATGGAAAAAGGCTGTCCTTGAAACAGTCTTAATATGTTTGTCAAAAGAGAGATTAGGGTCCAGAGTAACGCCGAGGTCCTTCACAGTTTTATTTGAGACAACTGTACAACTGTAACGGTTTTCTTGAGTCGAAGGAGAGGCGGACCAAAACGCAGCGTGGTTATTATTCATGGTTCTTTAATAAAGAAACTATACATGAATAGACTAACAAAACAAGAAATGTGAAAAACCAAAAACAGCCCTATCTGGTGCAAACTCAGAGACAGGAACAAACTAGACACACAACATAGAATGCCCACTCAGATCACACCCTGACCAAACAAAACAAAGAAACATACAAAGCAAACTATGGTCAGGGTGTGACAACAACCATTAAGATTAATTGTCAGATTCAGCAGAAGATCTCTTTGTTTCTTGGGACCTAGAGCAAGCATCTATGTTTTGTCCGAGTTTAAAAGTAGAAAGTTTGCAGCCATCCACTTCCTTATGTCTGAAACACAGGGTTCTAGCGATGGCAATTTTGGTGCTTCACCGTGTTTCATTGAAATGTACAGCTGTTTGTCATCCGCATAGCAGTGAAAGTTAACATTATGTTTTCGAATGACATCCCCAAGATGTAAAATATATAGTGAAAACAATAGTGGTCCTCAAATGGAATCTTGAGGAACACTGACATTTACAGTTGATTTGTCAGAGGACAAACCATTCACAGAGGCAAACTGACAACTTTCCGACAGATAAGTTCTAAACCAGGCCAGAACTTGTCCGTGTAGACCAATTTGGGTTTCCAATCTCTCCAAAAGAATGTGGTGATCAATGGTATCAAAAGCAGCACTAAGGTCTAGGAGCACGATGACAGATGCAGAGCCTCGGGCTGTTGCCATTAAAAGGTCATTTATAACCTTCACAAGTGCAGTCTCAGTGCTATGATGGGGTCTAAAACCAGACTGAAGAGTTTTGTATACATTGTTTGTCTTCAGAAAGGCAGTGAGTTGCTGCGCAACAGCTTTTTCTAAGATTTTTGAGAGGAATGGAATATTCGATATAGGCCGATAGTTTTTTATATTTTCTGGGTCAAGTTTTGGCTTTTTCAAGAAAGGCTTTATTACTGCCACTTTTAGTGAGTTTGGTACACATCCGGTGGATAGGGAGCCGTTTGTTATGTTCAACATAGGAGGGCCAAGCACTGGAGCAGCTCTTTCAGTAGTTCAGTTACAAATACAAGTAGTGATGAAGTCAATCTCTCCTCCACTTTGAGCCAGGAGAGATTAACATATAGTAGTAGTTCAAATCCCTGAGCTGGCAAGGTACAAATCTGTCGTTCTGCCCCTGAACAGGCAGTTAACCCACTGTTCCTAGGCCGTCATTGGAAATAAGAATTTGTTCTTAACTGACTTGCCATGTTAAATAAAGGTAAAATAAAGGTACAATTAAATATTCAGCCATGCTGCCCTGTTCTGAGCCAAATGCAATTTTCCTAAGTCCTTTTTTGTGGCATCTGACCACATGATTGAACAGTAGTGCTTCTACACCTGCATTGCTTGCTGTTTGGGGTTTTAGGCTGGGTTTCTGTACAGCACTTTGAGGTATCAGCTGATGTACGAAGGGCTATGTAAATAAATTTGATTTGATTTGATTTAGTCAAGGTGCTAAAAAACTAGGGCCTGTAGGACCTGCCTTATTGATAGTGTTGTTAAGAAGGTAGAAACTAGGGCCTGTAGGACCTGCCTTGTTGATAGTGTTGTTAAGAAGGTAGAAACTAGGGCCTGTAGGACCTGCCTTGTTGATAGTGCTGTTAAGAAGGTAGAAACTAGGGCCTGTAAGACCTGCCTTGTTGATAGTGTTGTTAAGAAGGTAGAAACTAGGGCCTGTAGGACCTGCCTTGTTGATAGTGCTGTTAAGAAGGTAGAAACTAGGGCCTGTAGGACCTGCCTTGTTGATAGTGTTGTTAAGAAGGTAGAAACTAGGGCCTGTAGGACCTGCCTTGTTGATAGTGTTGTTAAGAAGGTAGAAACTAGGGCCTGTAGGACCTGCCTTGTTGATAGTGTTGTTAAGAAGGTAGAAACTAGGGCCTGTAGGACCTGCCTTGTTGATAGTGCTGTTAAGAAGGTAGGAACTAGGGCCTGTAGGACCTGCCTTGTTGATAGTGTTGTTAAGAAGGTAGAAACTAGGGCCTGTAGGACCTGCCTTGTTGATAGTGCTGTTAAGAAGGTAGGAACTAGGGCCTGTAGGACCTGCCTTGTTGATAGTGCTGTTAAGAAGGTAGAAACTAGGGCCTGTATGACCTTCCTTGTTGATAGTGCTGTTAAGAAGGTAGAAACTAGGGCCTGTATGACCTGCCTTGTTGATAGTGCTGTTAAGAAGGTAGAAACTAGGGCCTGTAGGACCTGCCTTGTTGATAGTGTTGTTAAGAAGGTAGAGACTAGGGCCTGTAGGACCTGCCTTGTTGATAGTGTTGTTAAGAAGGTAGAGACTCGGGCCTGTAGGACCTTCCTTGTTGATAGTGTTGTTAAGAAGGTAGAAACTAGGCCTTGTAGGACCTGCCTTGTTGATAGTGTTGTTAAGAAGGTAGAAACTAGGGCCTGTAGGACCTGCCTTGTTGATAGTGCTGTTAAGAAGGTAGAAACTAGGGCCTGTAGGACCTGCCTTGTTGATAGTGCTGTTAAGAAGGTAGAAACTAGGGCCTGTAGGACCTGCCTTGTTGATAGTGCTGTTAAGAAGGTAGAAACTAGGGCCTGTAGGACCTGCCTTGTTGATAGTGTTGTTAAGAAGATAGAAACTAGGGCCTGTAGGACCTGCCTTGTTGATAGTGTTGTTAAGAAGGTATAAACTAGGGCCTGTAGGACCTGCCTTGTTGATAGTGTTGTTAAGAAGGTAGAAACTAGGGCCTGTAGGACCTGCCTTGTTGATAGTGTTGTTAAGAAGGTAGAAACTAGGGCCTGTAGGACCTGCCTTGTTGATAGTGTTGTTAAGAAGGTAGAAACCAGGGCCTGTATGACCTGCCTTGTTGATAGTGCTATTAAGAAGGTAGAAACTAGGGCCTGTAGGACCTGCCTTGTTGATAGTGCTGTTAAGAAGGTAGAAACTAGGGCCTGTAGGACCTGCCTTGATGATAGTGTTGTTAAGAAGGTATAAACTAGGGTCGCTGTAGTAGCTGACGTGTATAGTGTTGAGTCATCCACACACATAGACACTCTGACCTTACTCAAAGCCAGTAGCATGTCATTAGTAAAAATTGAAAAAAGCATTGGGCCTAGACAGCTGCCCTGAGTAAATCCTGATTCCACCTGGATATATGTTGGAGATGCGACTTTGTTAATCTGATTGATTCATACAGATGAATCAACATGCAGATGCACCACGTTTATGTGATTGATTCATACAGAGGAATCAACATGCAGATGCACTACGTTTATGTGATTGATTCATACAGAGGAATCAACATGCAGATGCACTACGTTTATGTGATTGATTCACACAGAGGAATCAACATGCAGATGCACTACGTTTATGTGATTGATTCACACAGAGGAATCAACATGCAGATGCACTACGTTTATGTGATTGATTCATACAGAGGAATCAACATGCAGATGCACTACGTTTATGTGATTGATTCATACAGAGGAATCAACATGCAGATGCACTACGTTTATGTGATTGGTTCATACAGAGGAATCAACATGCAGATGCACTACGTTTATGTGATTGGTTCATACAGAGGAATCAACATGCAGATGCACTACGTTTATGTGATTGATTCACACAGAGGAATCAACATGCAGATGCACTACGTTTATGTGATTGATTCACACAGAGGAATCAACATGCAGATGCACTACGTTTATGTGATTGGTTCATACAGAGGAATCAACATGCAGATGCACTACGTTTATGTGATTGATTCATACAGAGGAATCAACATGCAGATGCACTACGTTTATGTGATTGGTTCATACAGAGGAATCAACATGCAGATGCACTACGTTTATGTGATTGATTCATACAGAGGAATCAACATGCAGATGCACTACGTTTATGTGATTGATTCATACAGAGGAATCAACATGCAGATGCACTACGTTTATGTGATTGATTCATACAGAGGAATCAACATGCAGATGCACTACGTTTATGTGATTGATTCATACAGAGGAATCAACATGCAGATGCACTACGTTTATGTGATTGATTCATACAGAGGAATCAACATGCAGATGCACTACGTTTATGTGATTGATTCATACAGAGGAATCAACATGCAGATGCACTACGTTTATGTGATTGATTCATACAGAGGAATCAACATGCAGATGCACTACGTTTATGTGATTGATTCATACAGAGGAATCAACATGCAGATGCACTACGTTTATGTGATTGATTCATACAGAGGAATCAACATGCAGATGCACTACGTTTATGTGATTGATTCATACAGAGGAATCAACATGCAGATGCACTACGTTTATGTGATTGGTTCATACAGAGGAATCAACATGCAGATGCACTACGTTTATGTGATTGATTCATACAGAGGAATCAACATGCAGATGCACTACGTTTATGTGATTGATTCATACAGAGGAATCAACATGCAGATGCACTACGTTTATGTGATTGATTCATACAGAGGAATCAACATGCAGATGCACTACGTTTATGTGATTGATTCATACAGAGGAATCAACATGCAGATGCACTACGTTTATGTGATTGATTCACACAGAGGAATCAACATGCAGATGCACTACGTTTATGTGATTGATTCACACAGAGGAATCAACATGCAGATGCACTACGTTTATGTGATTGATTCACACAGAGGAATCAACATGCAGATGCACTACGTTTATGTGATTGATTCACACAGAGGAATCAACATGCAGATGCACTACGTTTATGTGATTGATTCATACAGAGGAATCAACATGCAGATGCACCACGTTTATGTGATTGATTCATACAGAGGAATCAACATGCAGATGCACTACGTTTATGTGATTGATTCATACAGAGGAATCAACATGCAGATGCACCACGTTTATGTGATTGATTCATACAGAGGAATCAACATGCAGATGCACTACGTTTATGTGATTGATTCATACAGAGGAATCAACATGCAGATGCACTACGTTTATGTGATTGATTCACACAGAGGAATCAACATGCAGATGCACTACGTTTATGTGATTGATTCATACAGAGGAATCAACATGCAGATGCACTACGTTTATGTGATTGATTCATACAGAGGAATCAACATGCAGATGCACTACGTTTATGTGATTGATTCATACAGAGGAATCAACATGCAGATGCACCACGTTTATGTGATTGGTTCATACAGAGGAATCAACATGCAGATGCACTACGTTTATGTGATTGATTCATACAGAGGAATCAACATGCAGATGCACTACGTTTATGTGATTGATTCATACAGAGGAATCAACATGCAGATGCACCACGTTTATGTGATTGGTTCATACAGAGGAATCAACATGCAGATGCACTACGTTTATGTGATTGATTCATACAGAGGAATCAACATGCAGATGCACTACGTTTATGTGATTGATTCATACAGAGGAATCAACATGCAGATGCACTACGTTTATGTGATTGATTCATACAGAGGAATCAACATGCAGATGCACTACGTTTATGTGATTGATTCACACAGAGGAATCAACATGCAGATGCACTACATTTATGTGATTGATTCATACAGAGGAATCAACATGCAGATGCACCACGTTTATGTGATTGATTCATACAGAGGAATCAACATGCAGATGCACTACGTTTATGTGATTGATTCATACAGAGGAATCAACATGCAGATGCACTACGTTTATGTGATTGATTCATACAGAGGAATCAACATGCAGATGCACTACGTTTATGTGATTGGTTCCTACAGAGGAATCAACATGCAGATGCACTACGTTTATGTGATTGATTCATACAGAGGAATCAACATGCAGATGCACCACGTTTATGTGATTGATTCATACAGAGGAATCAACATGCAGATGCACTACGTTTATGTGATTGATTCACACAGAGGAATCAACATGCAGATGCACTACGTTTATGTGATTGATTCATACAGAGGAATCAACATGCAGATGCACTACATTTATGTGATTGATTCATACAGAGGAATCAACATGCAGATGCACTACGTTTATGTGATTGGTTCCTACAGAGGAATCAACATGCAGATGCACTACGTTTATGTGATTGATTCATACAGATGAATCAACATGCAGATGCACTACGTTTATGTGATTGATTCATACAGAGGAATCAACATGCAGATGCACTACGTTTATGTGATTGATTCACACAGAGGAATCAACATGCAGATGCACTACGTTTATGTGATTGATTCATACAGAGGAATCAACATGCAGATGCACTACATTTATGTGATTGATTCATACAGAGGAATCAACATGCAGATGCACTACGTTTATGTGATTGGTTCCTACAGAGGAATCAACATGCAGATGCACTACGTTTATGTGATTGATTCATACAGATGAATCAACATGCAGATGCACTACGTTTATGTGATTGATTCATACAGAGGAATCAACATGCAGATGCACTACGTTTATGTGATTGATTCATACAGAGGAATCAACATGCAGATGCACTACGTTTATGTGATTGATTCATACAGAGGAATCAACATGCAGATGCACTACGTTTATGTGATTGATTCATACAGAGGAATCAACATGCAGATGCACTACGTTTATGTGATTGATTCATACAGAGGAATCAACATGCAGATGCACTACGTTTATGTGATTGATTCATACAGAGGAATCAACATGCAGATGCACTACGTTTATGTGATTGATTCATACAGATGAATCAACATGCAGATGCACTACGTTTATGTGATTGGTTCCTACAGAGGCAACTCACTAAAATGGGCACGTCATCCACGACTGCACTCTGCAGGCTATTGTCCAATGTTACATTTAAACAAAATGTTCTTTAAAATGACATCGATTGAAATGTAATTCCCAGCTCATAATCACGCACTATATTGAGTGTTAGATGTTGCACAGACAATGATAACAGAGCCGTTCTCAGGCGTTCGGGTTTCCTATGGGGTCCTGTATGAAGTGTTTAACCCCTGCAGAGAGCCATGGAGAGGGAAGGAGAGAGGGAGAGGAGGGGTGTAGAGCAGGGGGAATAACAGAACCATGGAGGGGAGGGGAGGAGAGGATGGAAGGAGAGAAGGAGAGAAGGAGAGGGGAGGAGAGAAGGAGAGGAGGGGTGTAGAGCAGGGGGAATAACAGAACCATGGAGGGGAGGGGAGGAGAGGATGGAAGGAGAGAAGGAGAGGGGAGGAGAGAAGGAGAGGAGGGGTGTAGAGCAAGGGGAATAACAGAACCATGGAGGGGAGGGGAGGAGAGGATGGAAGGAGAGAAGGAGAGAAGGAGAGGGGAGGAGAGAAGGAGAGGAGGGGTGTAGAGCAAGGGGAATAACAGAACCATGGAGGGGAGGGGAGGAGAGGATGGAAGGAGAGAAGGAGAGGGGAGGAGAGAAGGAGAGGAGGGGTGTAGAGCAAGGGGAATAACAGAACCATGGGGTGTCCCATACCAATCAACAACACAGCACACAGAGATATAATAACCAACGCTATATAACACTCACTCTGTAGAACAAACTCCTTTTACCCTTGGAGAAATTTAGAAGTTGTGGTGGTATTTTAACCTAAACAGGAAGTCATGAGAAGTTGTATTTTAAGGCTATTCTTAATAATCAGACACTTCTGTGTTAGTGGGTACTATAATATCTACCCTGTGTGTTAGTGGGTACTATAATATCTACCCTGTGTGTTAGTGGGTACTATAATATCTACTCTGTGTGTTAGTGGGTACTATAATATCTACTCTCTTTGTTAGTGGGTACTATAATATCTACTCTGTGTGTTAGTGGGTACTATAATATCTACTCTGTGTGTTAGTGGGTACTATAATTTCTACTCTGTGTGTTAGTGGGTACTATAATATCTACCCTGTGTGTTAGTGGGTACTATAATATCTACTCTGTGTGTTAGTGGGTACTATAATATCTACCCTGTGTGTTAGTGGGTACTATAATATCTCCTCTGTGTGTTATTGGGTACTGTAATATCTACCCTGTGTGTTAGTGGGTACTATAATATCTACTCTGTGTGTTAGTGGGTACTATAATATCTACTCTGTGTTTAAAAAAATATATATATATTTCACCTTTATTTAACCAGGTAGGCTAGTTGAGAACAAGTTCTCATTTGCAACTGCGACCTGGCCAAGATAAAGCATAGCAGTGTGAACAGACAACACAGAGTTACACATGGAGTAAACAATTAACAAGTCAATAATACAGTAGAAAAAAGGAGAGTCTATATACATTGTGTGCAAAAGGCATGAGGAGGTAGGCGAATAATTAAAATTTAGCAGAATAACACTGGAGTGATAAATGATCAGATGGTCATGTACAGGTAGAGATACTGGTGTGCAAAAGAGCAGAAAAGTAAGTAAATAAAAACAGTATGGAGATGAGGTAGGTAAAAATGGGTGGGCTATTTACCGATAGACTATGTACAGCTGCAGCGATCGGTTAGCTGCTCAGATAGCAGATGTTTGAAGTTGGTGAGGGAGATAAAAGTCTCCAACTTCAGCGATTTTTGCAATTCGTTCCAGTCACAGGCAGCAGAGAACTGGAACGAAAGGCGGCCAAATGAGGTGTTGGCTTTAGGGATGATCAGTGAGATACACCTGCTGGAGCGCGTGTTGCGGGTGGGTGTTGCCATCGTGACCAGTGAACTGAGATAAGGCGGAGCTTTACCTAGCATGGACTTGTAGATGACCTGGAGCCAGTGGGTCTGGCGACGAATATGTAGCGGGGGCCAGCCGACTAGAGCATACAGGTCGCAGTGGTGGGTGGTACGAGGTGCTTTAGTGACAAAACGGATGGCACTGTATAAACTGCATCCAGTTTGCTGAGTAGAGTGTTGGAAGCAATTTTGTAGATGACATCGCCGAAGTCGAGGATTGGTAGGATAGTCAGTTTTACTAGGGTAAGTTTGGCGGTGTGAGTGATGGAGGCTTTTTTGCGGAATAGAAAGCCGACTCTAGATTTGATTTTCGATTGGAGATGTTTGATATGAGTCTGGAAGGAGAGTTTACAGTCTAACCAGACACCTAGGTACTTATAGATGTCCACATATTCAAGGTCGGAACCATCCAGGGTGGTGATGCTAGTCAGGCGTGCGGGTGCAGGCAGCGAACGGTTGAAAAGCATGCATTTGGTTTTACTAGTGTTTAAGAGCAGTTGGAGGCCACGGAAGGAGTGTTGTATGGCATTGAAGCTCGTTTGGAGGTTAGATAGCACAGTGTCCAAGGACGGGCCGGAAGTATATAGAATGGTTTCTTCTGTGTAGAGGTGGATCAGGGAATCGCCCGCAGCAAGAGCAACATCATTGATATATACAGAGAAAAGAGTCGGCCCGAGAATTGAACCCTGTGGCACCCCCATAGAGACTGCCAGAGGACCGGACAGCATGCCCTCCGATTTGACACACTGAACTCTGTCTGCAAAGTAGTTGGTGAACCAGGCAAGGCAGTCATCAGAAAAACCGAGGCTACTGAGTCTGCCGATAAGAATATGGTGATTGACAGAGTCAAAAGCCTTGGCAAGGTCGATGAAGATGGCTGCACAGTACTGTCTTTTATCGATGGCGGTTATGATATCGTTTAGTACCTTGAGCGTGGCTGAGGTGCACCCGTGACCGGCTCGGAAACCAGATTGCACAGCGGAGAAGGTACGGTGGGATTCGAGATGGTCAGTGACCTGTTTGTTGACTTGGCTTTCGAAGACCTTAGATAGGCAGGGCAGGATGGATATAGGTCTGTAACAGTTTGGGTCCAGGGTGTCTCCCTATTTGAAGAGGGGGATGACTGCGGCAGCTTTCCAATCCTTGGGGATCCCAGACAATATGAAAGAGAGGTTGAACAGGCTGGTAATAGGGGTTGCGACAATGGCGGCGGATAGTTTCAGAAATAGAGGGTCCAGATTGTCAAGCCCAGCTGATTTGTACAGGTCCAGGTTTTGTAGCTCTTTCAGAACATCTGCTATCTGGATTTGGGTAAAGGAGAACCTGGAGAGGCTTGGGCGAGTAGCTGCGAGGGGGGGGGGGGGGGGGGGGGGGTGGAGCTGTTGGCCGAGGTCGGAGTAGCCAGGCGGAAGGCATGGCCAGCCATTGAGAAATGCTTGTTGAAGTTTTCGATAATCATGGATTTATCGGTGGTGACCGTGTTACCTAGCCTCAGTGTAGTGGGCAGCTGGGAGGAGGTGCTCTTGTTCTCCATGGACTTCACAGTGTCCCTGAACTTCTTGAACTTTTACAATAATATCTACTCTGTGTGTAAGTGGGTACTATAATATCTACCCTGTGTGTTAGTGGGTACTATAATATCTACTCTGTATGTTTGTGGGTACTATAATATCTACTCTGTGTGTTAGTGGGTACTATAATATCTACTCTGTGTTTTAGTGGGTACTATAATATCTACCCTGTGTGTTAGTGGGTACTATAATATCTACTCTGTGTGTTAGTGGGTACTATAATATCTACTCTGTGTGTTAGTGGGTACTATAACATCTACCCTATGTGTTAGTGGGTACTATAATATCTACTCTGTGTGTTAGTGGGTACTATAATATCTACTCTGTGTGTTAGTGGGTACTATAATATCTCCTCTGTGTGTTAGTGGGTACTATAATATCTCCTCTGTGTGTTAGTGGGTACTATAATATCTACTCTGTGTGTTAGTGGGTACTATAGTATCTACTCTGTGTGTTAGTTGGCACTATATTATCATGTTTGATTGTTGAACACGCTCCCCAGTCAGCACAGTGTCCCAGTGTTTACAGTGGTTTCCACATGCCTCGGCATTCAGGATCCAGTTTCAGGAACCTCCCTCCCGCGCTGTGTCGGCATGGCGACTGAGGAGCTCCTAAAGAAGACCCTTCCTGGGAGCTTTGTCAACATTATCAACACTCCCTCCCTTCCTCCACCCCTCCCTTCTTTCCTTCCCTCCCTCCCTCCCTCCCTTCCTCCACCCCCTCCCTTCTTTCCTTCCTTCCTTCCCTCCCTCCCTTCCTCCACCCCCCTCCTTCTTTCCTTCCCTCCCTCGCTCCCTTCCTCCACCCCCTTCCTTCCTTCCTTCCTTCCTTCCTTCCTTCCTTCCTTCCTTCCTTCCTTCTTTCCTTCCTTCCTTCCTTCCTTCCTTCCTTCCTTCCTTCCTTCCTTCCTTCCTTCCTTCCTTCCTTCCTTCCTTCCTTCCCTCCATCCCTCCCTCCCTCCCTCCCTCCTTCTTTCCTTCCTTCCCTCCTGCCCTTCCTCCATCCCCCCTCCTTCTTTACTTCCCTCCCAGATTCCGCACAACTATCCAAATTAATCACTGAGGAATTTAGGAATGGAGGGAGGTAAGGAGAGACTGGCATTAACTGGACACTGTGGTCACGACCCGGGATTTCTGCTGGAAACTATCCAAATTAATGCCTGTTGAGGCACTGCACTTATTTACACACAGTCTCATACACAACCCCTTCCCCTGAGATGTTGTTTCTGCTGTCCTCCACCATGTTATATCTCCTGAGATGTTGTGTCTCCTGTCCTCCACCATGTTATATCTCCTGAGATGTTGTTTCTCCTGTCCTCCACCATGTTATATCTCCTGAGATGTTGTTTCTCCTGTCCTCCACCATGTTATATCTCCTGAGATGTTGTTTCTCCTGTCCTCCACCATGTTCAAGTCTCCTGAGATGTTGTTTCTCCTGTCCTCCACCATGTTATATCTCCTGAGATGTTGTTTCTCCTGTCTTCCACCATGTTCTAGTCTCTTGAGATGTTGTTTCTGTCATGGATCCCTCCGGAACTTTCATTACGCACACCTGTCTCCTGTTCCCACTGATTAGTTCTTGTGTGCCTTTGGTTTCCATTGGGCTGTCCATTATTCTTACAATGTCCGTTGGTGATTCCATCAAGCAATCCCTGGGCTTCAATTACCTCTTTTGCCAATTGGCCTGGACCCTTTGCTGCCGATATGGAGCCCCGCCGATCCATTACATCTGGTCTGCCGACGTGACCGCCCGAGGGGGTTCCAACAAACTCTCCCATTGCGACGTTCCCCTGAGGCCCAACTGCTAGCCTGCTGCTAGCCCCGGCCTGCTAGCTGTCTGAATCGTCATGCCTCCAGCTTGCCTAGCTACTCACTGGACCCTATGGTCACTCGGCTACACATACTGTCCCTAATGTCAATATGCCCGGTCTATTGCTGTTTTGGTTAGTCATATTTGTCTTATTTCACTGTAGAGCCTCCAACCCTGCTCAATATGCCTTAGCTAGCCCTTATGTTCCACCCCCCACATGCTCGGTGACCTCACCTGGCATGAATGGTGCCACTAGAGACAAATCCGCTCTCATCGTCACTCAATGCCTAGGCTTACATCCACTGTACTCACATCCTACCATACCTGTACATTATGCCTTGAATCTATTATTCTGCGCCCAGAAACCTGCTCCCCTTACTCTCTGTTCCGAACACACTAGACGACCAGTTCTTATAGCCTTTAGCCATACTCTTATCCTACTCCTCTTTTGTTCCTCTGGTGATGTAGAGGTGAATCCAGGCCCTGCTGTGCCTAGCTCCACTCCTATTCCCCAGGCGCTCTCATTTGTTGACTTCTATAACCGTAAAAAGCATTGGTTTCAGGCATGTTAAAATGAGATGCCTCATCCCTAAGTTTGTTTTATTCACTGCTTTAGAACACCCCGCCAACCCAGATGTCCCTCCTGTTTGAATCCTGGCTTAGGAAGGCCACCAAAAATCCTGAAATGTCCATCCCTAACTATAACATTTTCCTACAAGATTGAACTGCCAAAGGGGGAGGAGTTGCAATATACTGCAGATATAGCCTGCAGAGGTCTGTCATTGTATCCAGGTCTGTGCCAAAACAATTCGAGCTTCTACTTTTAAAATCCACCTTTCCAGAAACAAGTCTCTCACCGTTGCCACTTGTTATTGACCCCCTCGGCCCCCAGTTGTGCCCTGGACACCATATGTGAATCGATCGCCCCCCATCTATCTTCAGAGATCATACTGTTAGGTGACCTAAACTGGGCAATCCTACAATCTAAGATAGATGCCCTCAATCTCACACAAATCATCAAGGAACCTACCAGGTAAAACCCTAAATCCGTAACCATGGGCACCTTCTTAGATATCATCCTGACCAACCTGTTCTCTAAAAACACCTCTGCTGTCTTCAACCAGGATCTCAGCGATCATTGCCTCATTGCCTGCGTGCGTAATGGGTCTGTGGTCAAACAACCACCGATCATCACTGTCAAAAGCTCCCTAAAACACTTCAGCGAGTAGGCCTTTCTAATCGACCTAGACCGGGTATCCTGGAAGGATATTGACCTCATCCCGTCAGTAGAGGATGCCTGGTTGCTCTTCAAAAGTGCTTTCCTCTCCATCTTAAATAAGCATGCCCCATTCCCAAAAAATTTAACTAAGAACAGATATAGCCCTTGGTTCACGCCAGACTTGACTGCCCTTAACCAGCACAAAAACATCCTGTGGAGGAATGCCATAGCATCGAATAGCCCCCGCGATATAAAACCTTTCAGGGAAGTCAAGAACCAACATACACAGTCAGTCAGGAAAGCAAAGGCTAGCTTTTTCTAACAGAAATTTGCATCCTGTAACCCTAATTCCAAAGGGTTTTGAGATACTGTAAAGTCCATGGAGAATATGAGCACCTCCTCCCGGCTGACCATTGCACTGAGGAAAGGACACACTATGACGACCGATAAACCTACAATAATAGAGAATTTTAATAAGCATTTTTCCACGGCTGGCAATGCTTTCCACCTGGCTACCCCTACCCAGGCCAACATCTCAGCACCCCCTGCAGCAACCTGCCCAACCCCCCGCAGCTTCTCCTTCACCCAAATCCAGACAGCCAATGTTCTGAAAGAACTGTAAATTATGGATCCCTACAAATCAGCTGGACTAGACAATCTGGACCCTCTCTTTCTAAAATGACCCGCCTGAAATTGATGCAACCCCTATTACTAGCCTGATCTTTCGCATCATTTGAGATCCCCAAAGATTGGAAAGCTGCCACAGTCATCTCCCTCTTCAAAGGGGGAGGCACTCAAGACCCAAACTGTTACAGACCTATATCAATCTTGCCCTGCCTTTCTAAAACCTTCGAAAGCCTAGTTAACTTCTTGGTGACTGGGGGGCAGTATTGAGTAGCTTGGATGAATAAGGTGCCCAGAGTAAACTGCCTACTACTCAGCCATAATTAGTATATTTGGATGGAAAACACTCTGAAGTTTCTAAAACTGTTTGAATGATGTCTGTGAGTATAACATAACTCATATGGCAGGCGGAAACCTGAGAAAAATCCAACCAGGAAGTGGGAAATCTGAGGTTTGTAGTTTTTCAACTCATTGCCATTCCAATATACAGTGTCTGTGGGGTAATTTTGCACTTCCTAACGATTCCACTAGATGTCAACAGTCTTTAGAACCTTGTTTGATGCTTCTACTGGGAAGGGGGGCTGAATGAGAGGGGATTGAGCCAGGTGTCTGGCAGAGTGCCATGGGCTCGTGATGTGAGACTTACCTCGCGTTCCATTGCTTTTCTACAGACAAAGGAATTCTCTGGTTGGAACATTATTGAAGATTTATGATAAAAACATCCTAAAGATTGATTCTATACTTCGTTTGACATGTTTCTACGACCTGTAATATAACTTTTTGGACTTTTCGTCCGACCTTTCGGCTAAACACGCACGCGCGTTTCGATTTGTTTACCAAACTCCCTAACAAAAGGAGGTATTTGGACATAAATGATTTTACTTTATCGAACAAATCAAACATTTATTGTGGAACTGGGATTCCTAGGAGTGCATTCGAATGAAGATCATCAAAGGTAAGTGAATATTTATAATGTTGACTCCACAACATGGCGGATATCTTTATGGCTTGTTTGGGCTCTGAGCACTGTACTCAGATTACTGCATGATGTGCTTTTTCCGTAAAGTTAAAAAAAAATCTGACACAGCGGTTGCATTAAGGAGAAGTGTATCTAAAGTTCCATGTATAATAGTTGTATCTTTTATCAATGTTTATTATGAGTATTCCTGTAAATTGATGTGGCTCTCTGCAAAATCATCGCATGTTTTGGAACTACTGAACATAACACGCCAATGTAAAATTAGATTTTTGGATATAAATATGCACTTTATCGAACGAAACATACATGTATTGTGTAACATGAAGTCTTATGAGTGCCATCTGATGAAGATCATCAAAGATTAGTGATTAATTTTATCTCTATTTCTGCTTTTTGTGAATCCTCTTTGGCTGGAAAAATGGCTGTGTTTTTCTGTGACTAGGTGTTTACCTAACATATTCGTTGTGGTGCTTTCGCTGTAAAGCCTTTTTGAAATCAGACACTGTGGCTGGATTAACTGTCACGACTCCTACTGAAGGTGGCTCACCTTCCCGTTCGGGTGGCGCTCGGCGGTTGTCGTCACCAGCCTACTAGCTACCACTGATTCTTTCCTCCCCCTCCTTGTCTGTTTATTGGTTACACACGTGGTTTATTTGGTGATTAGTTGGGCAGCCGGCCCACCTGCTCTTTGTGCGGGATTGTTTGTGTGACTAGTGTGCACGTTAGAGTTTAACGTGTTTTTCCTGTTTGTGGGTTTTTTGCTGGACTGTTTTCGTCCCCGTGTTTGGGGCATTTGTTTTTGTGTGTGCCCTGTGATTTTGTGGGGTGGCTTATGTTCGCTCTTTGTGCATTAAATAGCATTACCCTGAACTCTCTGCTTCCTGCGCCTGACTTCACATCCACTACACCCAGATCGTTACATTAACGAGAATTTTATCTTAAAATGGTGTAAAATACTTGTATGCTTAAGGAATTTTAATTATGAGATTTTTGTTGTTTTGAATTTGGCGCAGTGCACTTTCACTGGCGGTTGGCGGGGTGGGACGCTACTTAACAAACAGATCACCGACCATTTAGAATCCCACCATGCCTTCTCTGCTATGCAATCCGGTTTCCGAGCTGTTCATGGGTGCACCACAGCCACGCTCAAGGTCCTAAACGATATCATAACCACCATCGATAAAAGACATTACTGTGCAGCCGTATTGATCGACCTGGCCAAGGCTTTCAACTCCGTCAATCCCTGCATTCTTATCAGCAGACTCAATAGCCTTGACTTCTCAAATGACTGCCTTGACTGGTTCACCAACTACTTCTCAGACAGAGTTCAGTGTGTCAAATCGGAGGGCCTGTTGTCCGGACGTCTGGCATGCTCTATGGGAGTGCCACAGGGTTCAATTCTTGGGCAGACTCTCTTCTCTGTACATATCAATGACGTTGATCTTGTTGCTGTTGATTCTCTGATCCACCTCTACGCATATGACACCATTCTGTATACATCTGGCCCTTCTTTGGACACTGTGCTAACTAACCTCCAAACGAGCTTCAACGCCATACAACACTCCTTCCGTGGCCTCCAACTGCTTTTAAATGCTACTAAAACTAAATGCATTTTCTTCAACCGATAACTGCCCGCACCCACCCGCCTGATTAGCATCACTACGCTGGACGGTTCTGACCTATAATATGTGGACAACTCTCCTTCCAGACTCACTTTAAGCATCTCCAATCCAAAATTAAATCTAGAATCGGCTTCCTATTTCGCAACGAGGCCTCCTTCACTCATGCCGCCAAATTTACCGATAGTAAAACTGACTATCCTACCGATCCTTGACTTGTAATTTACAAAATAGCCCCAATACGCTACTCAGCAAACTGGATGCAGTCTATCACAGTGCCATCCTTTTTATCACCTAAGCCCCATATACCACCCACCACTGCGACCTGTATGCTCTCGTTGGCTGGCCCTCACTACATATCCGTCATCCATATCCACTGGTTCCAGGTCATCTATAAGTCTTTGCTAGATAAATCCCCGCCATATCTCAGCTCACTGGTCACCATAGCAACACCCACCCATAGCACGCGCTCCAGCACGTATGGCTCCACTGGTCATCCCCAAAGCCAACACTTACTTTGGCCGCCTCTCCTTCCAGTTCTCTGCTGCCAATGACTGGAACAAATTGCAAAAATCTCTGAAGCTGGAGTCTTATATCTCCCTCTATAACTTTAAGCATCAGCTGTCAGAGCAGCTTACCTATCACTGTACCTGCATACCCATATTATTACATAACCTCTTGCTCTTTTGCACCCCAATATCTTTACTTGCACATCATCATCTGCACATCTATTACACCAGTATTAATGCTAAATTGTAATTATTTTTCGCCTCTAAGCCATATTTTTTTTGCCTTCCTCCCTACTCTTCTACATTTGCACACATTATACACAGTTTCTATTTTTCTTTACTTCTGTGTTATTGACTGTACGTTTAAATGTACGTTTGTAACTCTGTGTTGTTGTTTCTGGAGATATAACTCAAATGGTTATCCTGCAGAATGGGGATAGAACCCAAATGGTTATCCTGCAGAATGGGGATAGAACCCAAAGGGTTATAACTACAGAATGGGGATAGAACCCAAAGGGTTATCCTACAGAATGGGGATAGATCTCCAACAGTATGGGGATAACACCCAAAGGGTTCTCCTACAGTACGAGGATAGGTTCTCCTACAGTACGAGGATAGAACCCAAGGGTTCTCCTATGGTATGGGGATAGAACCCAAAGGGTTCTCCTAGGGTATGGGGATAGAACCCAAAGGGTTCTCCTAGGGTATGGGGATAGAAACCAAAGGGTTATCGTACAAAATGGGGATAGAACCCAAAGGGTCTCCTGCAGTATGGGGATAGAACCCAAAGGGTTATCCTACAAAATGGGGATAGGACCCAAAGGGTTCTCCTACAGAATGGAGATAGAACCCAAAGGGTTATCCTACGGTATGGGGATTGAACCCATAGTGTTATCCTTCAGAATGGAGATAGAAGACAAAGGGCTATCCTACAGAATGGAGATATAACCCAAAGGGTTATCCTACAGAATCGGGATAGAACCCAAAGGGTTACCCTACAGAATGGGGATAGAACCCAAAGGCTTATCCTAAACTATGGGGATAGAGTTCTCCTACTGTATGGGGATAGAAGCCGAAGGGTTCTCCTAGGGCATGGGGATAGCACCCAAAGGGTTCTCCTAGGGTATGGGGATAGCACCCAAAGGGTTCTCCTAGGGTATGGGGATAGCAACCAAAGGATTATCCTAGGGTATGGGGATAGAACCCAAAGGCTAATCCTACAGAATAGGGATAGAACCCAGAGGGTTCTCCTAGGGTATGGGGATAGAACCCAAAGGGTTATCCTACAAAATGGGGATAGAACCCAAAGGGTCTCCTGCAGTATGGGGATAGAACCCAAAGGGTTATCCTACAAAATGGGGATAGGACCCAAAGGGTTCTCTTACAGTATGGGGATAGAACCCAAAGGGTTCTCCTACAGTATGGGGATAGAACCCAACGGGTTCTCTTACAGTATGGGGATAGAACCCAAAGTGTTCTCCTAGGGTATGGGGATAGCCCCAAAGGGTTATCCTACAGAATGGGGATTGAACCCAAAGGGTTCTCCGACAGTATGGGGATAGAACCCTTTTCTCTTACAGTACGGGTATAGAACCCAAAGGGTTCTCCTAGGGTATGGGGATAGGACCCAAAGGGTTATCCTACAAAATGGGGATAGAACCCAAAGGGTTCTCCTGCAGTATGGGGATAGGACCCAAAGGGTTATCCTACAGAATGGAGATAGAACCCAAAGGGTTATCCTACGGTATGGGGATAGAACCCAAAGGGTTATCCTACGGTATGGGGATAGAACCCAAAGGGTTACCCTACAGAATGGGGATAGAACCCAAAGGGTTATCCTACAGAATGGAGATAGAACCCAAAGGGTTATAACTACAGAATGGGGATAGAACCCAAAGGGTTATCCTACAGAATGGGGATAGATCTCCAACAGTATGGGGATAACACCCAAAGGGTTCTCCTACAGTACGAGGATAGGTTCTCCTACAGTACGAGGATAGAACCCAAGGGTTCTCCTATGGTATGGGGATAGAACCCAAAGGGTTCTCCTAGGGTATGGGGATAGAACCCAAAGGGTTCTCCTAGGGTATGGGGATAGAAACCAAAGGGTTATCCTACAAAATGGGGATAGAACCCAAAGGGTCTCCTGCAGTATGGGGATAGAACCCAAAGGGTTATCCTACAAAATGGGGATAGGACCCAAAGGGTTCTCCTACAGAATGGAGATAGAACCCAAAGGGTTATCCTACGGTATGGGGATTGAACCCATAGTGTTATCCTACAGAATGGAGATATAACCCAAAGGGTTATCCTACAGAATCGGGATAGAACCCAAAGGGTTACCCTACAGAATGGGGATAGAACCCAAAGGCTTATCCTAAACTATGGGGATAGTGTTCTCCTACTGTATGGGGATAGAAGCCGAAGGGTTCTCCTAGGGCATGGGGATAGCACCCAAAGGGTTCTCCTAGGGTATGGGGATAGCACCCAAAGGGTTCTCCTAGGGTATGGGGATAGCACCCAAAGGATTATCCTAGGGTATGGGGCTAGAACCCAAAGGCTAATCCTACAGAATAGCGATAGAACCCAGAGGGTTCTCCTAGGGTATGGGGATAGAACCCAAAGGGTTATCCTACGGTATGGGGATAGAACCCAAAGGGTTACCCTACAGAATGGGGATAGAACCCAAAGGGTTATCCTACAGAATGGAGATAGAACCCAAAGGGTTATCCTACAGAATGGGGATAGAACCCAAAGGGTTATCCTACAGAATGGAGATAGAACCCAAAGGGTTATCCTACGGTATGGGGATTGAACCCATAGTGTTATCCTTCAGAATGGGGATAGAACCCAAAGGGTTATCCTACAGAATGTGGATAGAACCCAAAGGGTTATCCTACAGAATGGGGATAGAACCCAAAGCGTTCTCCTACGGTATGGGGATAGAACCCAAAGTGTTATCCTACAGAATGGGGATTGAACCCAAAGGGTTATCCTACAGAATGGGGATAGAACCCAAAGGGTTATCCTACAGAATGGGGATAGAACCCAAAGGGTTCTCCTACGGAATGGGGATAGAACCCAAAGGGTTATCCTACAGATTGGGGATAGAACCCAAAGGGTTCTCCTACGGTATGGGGATAGAACCCAAAGGGTTCTCCTACAGAATGGGGATAGAACCCAAAGGGTTATCCTACGGTATGGGGATAGAACCCAAAGGGTTATCCTACAGAATGGGGATAGAACCCAAAGGGTTATCCTACGGTATGGGGACAGCTGAAGAAGTCTTTTTTCTAAGAGTGGGTCAAAAGATTGTGTGTATAGAATTGGACAGAATGGATGGTAGGTAGACAGTAGCTACACTGTACCGGCAGGGGTTTGCAGAAAACCAACCGGGCCTTCAGCAAGTGAACATACAGTATTTGAACGGGCGACAGACTTTCCGCCAATACTCCATGCCAATAAATACATCATCTCAACCTCCCAAAATGTATCTTCCAGTAGCTGAGAATGTCCTCTTTCATATGCTTCTTCCCTGGAGTTGATAGACCCAACTGTTCAAAATGTTGAGCCAAATGTTAGATGACTGTACCGAAGTCCTAAATCAATCAAATTATAACATTTTATCCTTGGGCTCTCCTTCTTTCCCCAACCTTCAGACCAGTGTCCCTGGGCCTCTGAACACCACAGGGAAAACATACGTGTGTTGTTTGGGGAAAGAAGGAGCAACACATGTCAGAAATGTCATAAAATATACCTTTGGGATGATCAAGGATATATCTTTACTGCATAGAATAACATTTGTCTCTAGCACAAAGGTCAAATTGACTTCAGATCAGTGTTGGTCAGCCTCTAATCATCATAGAGACATCTTATATCAATGTGATCAGCATGGTTGCACAATTCACGTGCAGGAAGCATCTTGTTTCGAGGACAAACCGTTCAATAGACGAAGGTCAAGGTCAAATTGACCCAGAACATCATGGATGTTACTATTCCAGGTCTAATTTTATGAAATAAAATAAAATGACGAGTTTGAAATGCAGACTTACTAAAGTAGATGAAGGTTCATGGTAGAAAAATAACATAAAATAGTACTTGACTGATTTCAAACTGTGTTCCTCATCAAGTTAACCATAAGTGAAGGGTTAAGAGCTAGTACACTGTTGATGCCATAGTTTACAGATAACAACAGAGTCAGAGATTTTGTTACAACAACAGTCACAATTAACCTTGGCTGCACTCCCTGCAGAGAGAACTAAATCCAGTGGCATAGTAAAGTATTCACTGATACAGTTGAAGTGGGGAAGTTTACAAACACTTACGTTGGAGTAAAAAAATAAACATTTTTCAACCACTCAACAAATTTCTTGTTAGAGAAACTATAGTTTTGTCAAGTCGGTTAGGACATCTACTTTGTGCATGACACAAGTCATTTTTCCAACAATTGTTTACAGACAGTTTATTTCACGTATAGTTCACTGTATCACAATTCCAGTGGGTCAGAAGTTTACATACACTAAGTTGACTGTGCCTTTAAACAGCTTGGAAAATTCCAGAAAATGATATCATGGCTTTAGAAGTTTTGATAGGCTAATTTATATTATTTGAGTCAATTGGAGGTGTACCTGTGGATGTATTTCAAGACCTACCTTCAAACTCAGTGCCTCTTTTATTGACATGGGAAAATTAAAAGAAATCAGCCAATACCTCCACATCCTTGGAAACAATCTCCAAATGCTTGAAGTCACCACGTTCATCTGTACAAACAATAGTACGCAAGTATAAACACCATGGGACCACGCAGCTGTCATACCGCTCTACCGTTCTTTCTCCTAGAGATGAACGTACTTTGGTGCGAAAAGTGCAAATCAATTCCAGAACAACAGCAAAGGACCTTGTGAAGATACTGGGGGAAACAGGTACAAAAATATCCACAGTTAAACGAGCCCTATATTGACATAACCTGAAAGGCCTCTCAGCAAGGAAGAAGCAACTGGTCCAAAACCACCATAAAAAAGCCAGACTACGGTTTGCAACTGCATAAGGGGACAAATATCGTACTTTTTGGATATCGTACTTTTTGTGCTTTGGTCTGATGAAACAAAAATATAACTGTTTGGCCATAATGACCATCATTATGTTTGGAGGAAAAAGGGGGAGGCTTGCAAGCCGAAGAACACCATCCCAACCGTGAAGCACAGTGGTGGCAACATCATGTTGTGGGGGTGCTTTGCTGCTGGAGGGACTGGTGCACTTCACAAAATAGACGGCAACATGAGGATGGAAAATTCTGTGGATATATTGAAGCAACATCTCAAGACATCAGTCAGGAAGTTAAAGCTTGGTCGCAAATGGGTCTTCCAAATGAACAATGACCCCAAGCATACTTCCAAAGTTGTGGCAAAATGGCTTAAGTGCAACAAAGTCAAGGTATTGGAGTGGCCATCATAAAGCCCTGACCTCAATCCTATAGAACATTTGTGGGCAGAACTGAAAAAGCGTGTGTGAGCAAGGAGGCCTACAAACCTGACTCAGCTACACCAGCTCTGTCAGCAGGAATGGTCCAAAATTCACTCAACTTATTGTGGGATGCTTGGGGAAGGCTACCCAAAATGTTTGACCCAAGTTTAACAATTTAAAGGCAATGCTACCAAATACTAATTGAGTGTATGTAAACTTCTGACTCACTGGGAATATGACGAAAGAAATAAAAGCTGAAATAAATAATTCTCTCTACTATTATTCTGAAATTTCACATTCTTAAAATTAAGTGGTGATCCTAACTGACCTAAGACAGGGAATTTTTACTGGGATTAAATGTCAGGAATTGTGAAAAACTGAGTTTAAATGTATTTTGCAAAGGTGTATGTAAACGTCTGTCTAAAATTGTACATGGTATACATGACAGACAGATGTCACAGCTAACAGCCCCGCAGACATATATCCATTGTGGTCATTTAATCAGTCTCAATAGGAGCATTGGATAGGGTAGGTTAGGATAAGGTAGGATTGTATAGGGTAGGATAAGGTTGAATAAGGTAAAATAGGGAAGGATGGGGGAAGGTAGGATAGGAAAGAGGATGGTAGGATATGGGAATGGTAAGATAGGGGAGGGGAGGATAGGGGAGGGGATGATAGGATAGAGGAGGGTAGGATAGGGGAGGGGAGGATAGGGGAGGGGAGGGGAGGATAGGGGAGGGGATGATAGGATAGAGGAGGGGAGGATAGGGGAGGGGAGGATAGGGGAGGGGATGATAGGATAGAGGAGGGTATGATAGAGGAGGGTAGGATAGGGGAGGGGAGGATAGGGGATAATAGGATAGAGGAGGGGAGGATAGGGGAGGGTAGGATAGGATAGAGGAGGGGAGGGGAGGATAGAGGAGAGTAAGATAGAGGATGGTAGGATGGTAGGATACACTGGCTTCCTGTTAAGGCAAGGGCTGATTTCAAGGTTTTACTGCTAACCTACAAAGCATTACATGGGCTTGCTCCTACCTATCTCTCTGATTTGGTCCTGCCGTACATACCTACACGTACGCTACGGTCACAAGACGCAGGCCTCCTAATTGTCCCTAGAATTTCTAAGCAAACAGCTGGAGGCAGGTCTTTCTCCTATAGAGCTCAATTTTTATGGAATGGTCTGCCTACCCATGTAAGAGACGCAAACTCGGTCTCAACCTTGAAGTCTTTACTGAAGACTCATCTCTTCAGTGGGTCATTTGATTGAGTGTAGTCTGGCCCAGGAGTGGGAAGGTGAATGGAAAGGCTCTGGAGCAACGAACTGCCCTTGCTGTCTCTGCCTGGCCGGTTCCCCTCTTTCCACTGGGATTCTCTGCCTCTAGCCCTATTACAGGGGCTGAGTAACTGGCTTACTGGTGCTCTTTCATACCGTCCCTGGGAGGGGTGCGTCACCTGAGTGGGTTGAGTCACTGATGTGATCTTCCTGTCTGGGTTGGCGCCCCCCCTTGGGTAATGCCATGGGGGAGATCTTTGTGGGCTATACTCGGCCTTGTCTCAGGATGGTAAATTGGTGGTTGAAGATATCCCTCTAGTGGTGTGGGGCTGTGCTTTGGCAAAGTGGGTGGGATTATATCCTTTCTGTTTGGCCCTGTCCGGGGGTGTCCTCGGATGGGGCCACAGTATCTCCTGACCCCTCCTGTCTCAGCCTCCAGTATTTATGCTGCAGTAGTTCACATGTCGGGGGGCTAGGGTCAGTTTGTTGTATCTGGAGTACTTCTCCTGTCCTATTCGGTGTCCTGTGTGAATTTAAGTGTGCTCTCTCTAATTCTCTCTTTCTCTCTTTCTTTCTCTCTCTCGGAGGACCTGAGCCCTAGGACCATGCCCCAGGACTACCTGACATGATGACTCCTTGCTGTCCCTAGTCCACAGTTTCAACTGTTCTGCCTTATTATTATTCGACCATGCTGGTCATTTATGAACATTTGAACATATTGGCCATGTTCTGTTATAATCTCCACCCGGCACAGCCAGAAGAGGACTGGCCACCCCACATAGCCTGGTTCCTCTCTAGGTTTCCTCCTAGGTTTTGGCCTTTCTAGGGAGTTTTTCCTAGCCACCGTGCTTCTACACCTGCATTGCTTGCTGTTTGGGGTTTTAGGCTGGGTTTTTGTACAGCACTTTGAGATATCAGCTGATGTACGAAGGGCTATATAAATACATTTGATTTGATTTGATTTGATAGGGGAGGGTAGGATAGAGGAGGGGAGGATAGAGGAGGGGAGGATAGGATAGAGGAGGGGAGGATGAAGGAGGCAATTAGAGAGGAGGGTAGGATAGGATAGAGGAGGGGATGATAGAGGGGGTTAGGATAGGATAGAGGAGGGGATGATAGAGGGGGTTAGGATAGGATAGAGGAGGGGATGATAGAGGAGGGTAGGATAGGATAGAGGAGGGGATGATAGAGGAGGTGAGGATAGGCTAGAGGAGGGGAGGATAGAGGAGGGAAGGATAGAGGAGGGTAGGATAGAGGAGAGTAGGATAGGATAGAGGAGGGTAGGATAGGATAGAGGAGGGGAGGATAGAGGAGGGTAGGATAGTGTAGGGTAGGATAGGATAGAGGAGGGTAGGATAGAGGGGGGTAGGATAGAGGAGGGTAGGATGGGATAGAGGAGGGGAGGATAGAGGAGGGAAGGATAGAGGAGGGTAGGGTAGAGGAGAGTAGGATAGGATAGAGGAGGGTAGGATAGAGGAGGGTAGGATAGGATAGAGGAGGGTAGGATAGGATAGAGGAGGGGAGGATAGAGGAGGGTAGGATAGAGGAGGGTAGGATAGGATAGAGGAGGGGAGGATAGAGGAGGGTAGGATAGAGGAGGGGAGGATAGGATAGGATAGAGGAGGGGAGGATGGTAACATATGTGCAAGTTTATGTTTTTCGCATGTGTCTGTTTGTGCATGTATGAGTTTGTGTGCGTGTGTGTGTTTGTATATGTTTCTCTCTGTGTGTGTGTCTCTCTCCATGTTTGTTTGTGTGGGTGTGTGGACGTGTGTGTGTGTGTGGTGGAAAGGCCTGCTAACCTGTCCTCCTTTCCCCTCCTGTCCCCTGGGTACGTTAGCCACTCCTAACACAGTTACGGAACACTTCCCATTCTTCATTGAATTATAAAAGCCATATGGATTTGAGACTGAGACAAGGTGGGACATCTACACCCAGTGCATCTAATCTGCAATAGTATTGTATTACCACACACACACACACACGCATACAAAAACACACGCACGCACACACACACACACACACACACACACACACACACAAAATCACGCACGCACACACACGCAGGATTTCAGATCTCCCTGTCTGGTCCCTGTTACAGCCCAGGGGATATAGCCCTCTCTCTACCCCTCTCTCTGCACGTACTGATCATTAGGACAATGTTCCTTTCTTTCCCTTTCAACAATTACCTGTTATCAAGAAAAACAGTAAGTGCTAAAACTGACCTTTTAAATGAGTAAGAACCATTATATCCCAATAAAACTTAAGACCTTGATTGCATTGGTATAATTAAAAGAAAGGAGATGATTGTGGACTACAGGAAAAGGTGGATGAGCACGCCCCATTCTCATCGACGGGGCTGCAGTGGTGCAGGTTGAGAGCTTCAAGATCCGTAGTGTCCACATCACTTACAAACTAACATGGTCCAAGCACACCAAGACAGTTGTGAAGAGGGCACAATAAAACCTCAGGAGACTGAAAATTATTTGGCATGGGTCCTCAGATCCTCAAAAGGATATTATACAGCTGCACCATCAAGAGTATCCTGACTGGTTGCATCACTGCTTGGTATGTCATAGACTGTTCTCTCTGCTACTACACGGCAAGCGGTACCGGAGCACCAAGACTAGGACCAAGAGGCTTCTAAACAGCTTCTACCCCCAAGCCATAAGACTCCTGAACATCTAATCAAATGGCTACCCAGACTATTTGCATTGACCCCCCCCCCCCTCTTTTTACACTGCTGCTACTCTCCATTTTCATCTATGCATAGTCACTTTAATAACTCTAACTACATGCACATCACCCATGTCACACCCTGACCAAAATAATAAAGAAAACAAAGAATACTAAGGTCAGGGCGTGACAGTATCCTTCAGTTGTCCTTGAGATGGTTCTTCTGAACTGGTCCAATAGAGATGGTTCTTCTGAACTGGTTCAATAGAGATGGTTCATCTGAGATGGT